>NW_023458825.1:46907-108591 GCF_013731165.1 Rhagoletis pomonella | reverse complement strand
GTGTCGCTCCTTTTCTCCATATAAAATAATGTTTGAATTTTTTTTTTGCGAAAAATAAAATATTTAAAAAATAGTTGCCCGTATTGTAAAAAAAATCGCTGTACCTAAACTTTATTGACTGACTGTATGTATGTATGTATGTATGTACGGAAAAGTGTTTTAATGAGTGAACGCTTACTAGCTTAAACTAATGAATGGTTAACTATGTAATACAAAACAAAGTAATAAATACATATGTATGTATGTATGAAATGTTTGATGTATAAATAAATCTTACCGCCGGATTTTGGGGCCTTGCCCCAACCATGTGTGGACCGCCAATTACTACACGTCCCAATGTGTTGCCCTGGACATTCTTCTGTTGTTGTTGTGCATTGGGTGGACGCATGCCCACCACTACACTCGCGGGAATCATGGAATTCAGCAATGGTTGCTGGTTTCCCTATATGGTAAAAAAGAACTGTTTAAGTAAAGTGAGGCAAGAGTGGAAGATAAACTAAAAACAATGCATTACACTACTACAGCATGCAAGAGTTATATGCACTTCACCAGTTTTTTTTAAAGAAAGTTTAGCTTTAGAAAAAAGTCAGAAGTGCAAAAGTCTTCTGGAACCAATAAAATTGTAATCAAATTAAAAGCGCTTTAAAATAAATATTTCTTCTCTTTTATCGAATTTCTATAACGAAGCGTCTAGCAGGACAACGTTGGTAAGAAGAATCGGTTCACCAGTCACACAGATTCACCAAAAGCAAGATGCTAAAAGCTTATAAATGTCATCTATGCTTACTTAGATATATCAGGAACAAGCGTAAAGTTTTAATAAATGGGTATACTATTGTAAATACTTAAATTGAGATTATGTAATAAAGCATGCTATTGATTCTCATTAGCAACTTTCTCGCGGACGGATAAATTTTAACAAGCCCTTCACAAGCTATAAACGAAAAAGAGCACAATTAACTTCCTTTTTGAGCTGCATTCAAAATTTAGAATAAATGTGGACAAATGAAAGAAAACTATCTACTAAATTCGAAATAAATTTGTTGTCACAATAAAAAAAAAACATTCAGAAATAAACTTTGGTCAAGCATAATTTTTTTTTTACGTAGCGCATACTCATGCTGATCGCCATTTTAATTTTTTTTGTGATACTTTGAAGGACCGAAGCGCTCATCAAATAATCATAAAACACACTAGGTACAAAATACCCATAAGTATTCTACTGCTCATTAGAAATACATACAATACATATCTACAATAAAATGTTAGGGCGCCTCGACAGAAATAATATAACTTAGCAGCACCGAGCACTGAACATCTACTGACTGCCCTAGTGACATTATAAATAATAGCAGTTCTCTCCTGGCTCGGTATGGGCGCCACATCGGGTCGCCGTACCTGATTGATTGTTTTGGTCATTGTAACTATTCCTGGTGCACTTGAAACCAGACCCGCTGGCAATGATACCGCATTGTTTGATTTTATTACTAAGGTTTGCGTCTGTGTTGCACCTACTGACTGGCTAGCTGCATTGTGCTGTTGCTGCGACGGTTGACCCGCCACACCTGGTTGTCCGCCAGTTTGAAGCACTTGATGATGTTGTACCTGTACTTGCTGCGGCAGAGAATGGTGCTGTTGACCGCCGCCTGCTCCACTTGACGTTATTGTCTTAATTGTGGTTGTATTGGGCAATTGGGAGGTCGATATAATTGTTGAGCCTCCGGGATGACCAGCGGCTCCTCCAATATTTATAGTGCCGTTAGGAAGAGTTTGACTTGTAAAAGTTATGCGATTGCCCGGCGCTTGCGTTGGTTGGCTGGAATTCATGGCGAAGTTTGCAAACGACGATGCCGGTGACGACAACGACGTTAACGCCAATGACGATGACGGCGCTCGTATGTTGAGTATTTTTGTTGGTAGTTTATTCGCTGATTTATCGGTACACAGATTTTTATGCTGATCCGACGTTTTCGCAACAGGCTGCAGCCCAGACGCTTCTTCGTTGGGGGTCCACGAAGTATGTTGATCTAAGTTTTGTGTTTGTAATTGATATGCGAACTTCGTACCTATCCCCTCACCGCAATTGTCGTCGCTTTCAGACTTCTTTGGTATATTTAGTGTTTGCTCAGATGAATTTTTTATATCACTCCAATTGTTGTTGATTTCTAGAAATACATATAAGACAAATTATTACGATTTATTCATTATAATATGCATTTGCTGAAAATTTCGCTTTTTTGGTTAACAACACAAATGGAATTGTTTAACGAACCTAGTAGAGTCTTGCTATCTAGACAGATCCTACTACAATCATCCCAATCTTTACTTGTTTTCGTTATTTTCATACTTTCATTCAGTCACCCGCCCGACCAGGCCTAAATGCTGCACTTTTAAAACCCCCTCTAGACGAATGTAGCATAAAACGAACACGATATACTCGCTATGTTTGCTACCTTCAGGGACAGCTGTGAAGTTCGCACTTGATAAATGGCGCTGCAGAGGATCACGTTTGTTGTCACTACAACTGCCGTTACCAGAATTGCTGCTCACGATTACAGTCTTTGTGGAAATCACCTCCTCAATGTCAACAAAGGCTTCATTGCCTTCTCCACCACCAAATGCGGCCACAGTTGTTGCTGACCTTCTGTCACTGACGCTTTTATAACAAATTTTATCATCATATTCTTCATTCACTATATCTCCGCCATCTGTATACGTAAAATCCCCTCCAAAATCCCTAGTTTCGAATTCGGGGTATTGAGTTCCGTCGTCCTCATTAATTTCCTTGTATTGGCTAGCGATAATATGCGCGTTCCTTATCTCCCAGAAATAGTCAGAAAAAGTCCGAAGTAGTCAGATTTAGTCCAAAAAGCGTTCCTTAACTCGGATATGACAGCAAAAATGAGAGAGCAACAGTCAGTGAGAGCGACTCTCATCAGTCCGAAGTAGTCAGATTTAGTCAGAAGAATTTTTTCTGGCAAAATCCTGAAAAGTGTCAAACTCAAGTGAATTTAAATTAACGGAAATTAAAGAATACGCAAAAAGTGAGAATAATCTGAAAAGTAAAAGAAATGAATTGAAATTTGAAGGAGGCAAAAAATAATTGATATAGCAAGTGTTTATTGTGCTTGTGCTTGTGTGAATGTGTTTTGTACATACATTTCTGTTCTTATTTGATGTTAGTTTTGTTGTTGCCATTCTTTGGACTAAAAATTTGGTTTTTTGCGTTCCTTTACTTTTCCTGTTACTCTCTTTTAGTGAGCGCATTTTGCTTACGCTCTGGCATTTTGACACTTTTCAGATTTTAGTCCAAAAAGATAAGGAATGAACCTAATAGTTTGGGGACTAGAAGAATTTGCTTTATTTTGATTTTGGTGTACAAAAAATTTGGCAGAAGACGCCGCCATTTTCTCGAAAAACGATTAAAAGGAAAAACGGCGAAATTTCATATCGTAATAGATTAGCCTGTAGAATAGATAAGCGATGTAAAATGTCAATCGTCTGATGGTGTTGCCACATCGTAATTTTAAAGCATATAAATCATAAAAAGATGCGACAATGACTTGCAGACTTGTTTACATCCTTAACATTAACGAAAATTATTGAAGTTATCAATATCAAAAGCGATGTCTACTTTCATTACATAAAAAAAATGCAGGTGACATAACAATTTTACCCCACGGTGAAATTATGGCATTACCCATAATCATAATTCCACATGCGAGAAATAGAAAACAATTTAGGGATTAAAGCTGATGTCACATAAAACTTTTGCTTCGCTTTACGTGACAGATTCGCTTTGACAGATAAGATGAATTGTATGAAAATGCACAAAGCATGCCACATAAATCGTTGAAGCGGCAGCGCGAAGCGAAAAGATGGTCAACTCCCATCTTTTTGCGCGCTTTGACAATCAGCCGGTTTAATATTTATTTTGTTTCGTCCAAATTCGGGTTTTCATGCAGAAACATAAAACTTAATTACATTGCTGATAATTTTAAATCAAAATAATTAAAATCCACAGCAACTTTGATGAGTAAAAAGCGGTACAACATTGTTTTCTTGGCGTTCATTGTGGCATACCTTTTGCGTCTGGCGCTTTGCTGGCAAAGTTATAAATGTCACGCAAAGCTACAAAGTTTTATCTGGCATCAGCTTAACAGCCATATTCGCGTGTAATGACAAAACTCGCCGCTGTAACTATTGTCAAGCTTCGACGGTGACAATTGCTATTATTTTTGTGATGACCTATTGAGCTCGTGACAACGCTAAAACATATGTTGATATTTTCAATTTTACTACTTTGGAAGAAAAAAGGTTAAATTTTTTACTAAATAAAAACTGATAAACCATTTTATTTGCATAAATAGGAGTGTTAAAAAGTTAGTATTGGCGTTTGCATATCATAATTATATCAATTGCGGAATATTAATTATTGAAGAAATAATTATTATGTGCGCGGCTATTATTGTGGGGCAAAAAGAAATTATGCATAGACGACTTCTGAGGGAACTCCGAGACAAAACGGCACATAGTATTGCAGCTGCTCTTGTGGGGTGCATACACATTTTCAACTTCCGTTAATACACGAACTCATAATACAATGAAACGAATTTTCATATAATAAAATTGCTCACATTTCCGGCGTTTCGTAATCTATGGCGGTGGATTTTATTTAAAAGAAATCAAGTATGTTGCAGTGGCGGTCAAAAAGAACAATTAAAATGTAAACTAAGAAAAGCTATTTCAATACAAAACACGCTTTTTGCTTGTCATTATTGACTGTGCATACCTATGACTAAAGTTGATGACAAGATAATGGCCCGTAGTCATAGTCAAAATAAAGTCGACTTTAAAGTTAGTTGCAGCTTTTTGACATAATTTTCAATGGGATATCTGTCAAAAAAGCTGCAACTAACTTTAAAGTCGACTTTATTTTGACTATGACTACGGGCCAATGACAATTGACGACAGCGACAACACGCGAATAGGGCTGTAAGACGCAATTTTGCCATCTCCTTCCCCGACGGCTCATAACAAATATTTACATACTCCTGTGTGTGTGGAAGCGAGAGCACAGAAGCGTAATTTTTATTAAGAATGGCTTAAAATCTGTCAACTCCGCTCATTATCACATAAAGGTGGCTAATATTAAAATACATTTCAAAAAAATTTAAAATTTTAAGTGTTTCTTACCATACACTTCCCATAAATTTTTGACTGCTATCAAAGTGCCGATGTCGTTTTAAATTTGCTGGCAGCTCTTAAAGCCTGCCAATAAAAATCCTACGAAGAACCACTCGAAGCATACATGCCGATAAAGAATAATTAACAGAGAAAGCGTTAATAGCTACTAGCTGGCTACCTTTTTTTCTGAACGTAGTCGGAGATTTCGTTTTCGTTAACGCGTTACATACATCCGCTCGTGAAACAGACGGAGCGCCACACAATTGATTTTGCGGACTGAATGTGGTTGAGATTTATGATCGCCGATACCGACGAGATATGAAGTCGCATACCAAATTTCGTCTTTTTCACTTTTTTCTTGTCTACTGGAAATTTTAGAAACTAATTAAATACACTGCACATTTTTCGATCCTACTTATTAAATGAAATTAAAGTATAGAAATCTTTTCGTTACAATGCGATAGGTATACGAATGCAACGACACGAAGACGGCAGAGGGGAGGAAATTTCACTCTGTGACACTTCTTTTCTCGTATTTCACCGAAAAACACACCGTGTGGGACAGCAAATATTTTGTATGAATTTTACGGCTTCCCAACGATCGATGAGTTGTTACATTCACTTTTTACTTAATATTTAAACACTCTGTAACACGTTTTGCGTAATTTTGTGGAAATTTGATTGAGATTTCCGCGGTAATTTCGATAAAATTTGTTTATGCTCGGCTCCGTCGCAGCCCGCACTCGCTTTGCAAACGGCGAAATTTTATTTTGTAATAGATTTGTCGAGCGGAGTGGTCAAGGCAAAACGTCAAAAGCGTGCTACCAGACTGCGATTTTCGTTTGGAGATTTTACGCTCATAAATTACTCCGTTGAAAATGCACTACAACATTATTGTTGCAATGGAGATAAAAATCTTGAACCGGTTTAGCGATAGGGCATCCCAAAATCGGCTATTGCTGGACCTAACCGCTAGTGGGTAGAACTGGAGAAACATTGCTGTTTGGCAACATCGATGCTTTTTCAAAATTTGAGAATTGGGCTATTTGAGAATCAGCCTTTCTCTTTGTAAATTTCAATTGGGAATAAATTGTAATAAATAAAAAATGCTTATAAGAATATGGAGTTAAATTTTTTCTTTATTTAACTTGAATATAATAGTGGTATTCATCTAAACCGATAACTTTATCAAACAGATACTCTTACAACAATAGTCGTGTTTTCTTTGGTTATCGATCTCAGTATTAGTAATTTTATACTGCTGGCACGAGGATAAAGAAATTTCAGAAATGACCTCACTAAATGGGAAAAAAATTACATTATACGAGATAATATTCATTTAAATAAATATTTAATATAAAGGCGATTTATTTATAGCAAGTTAAAAGAAACAATGGCAGAATATCTGTTTGTGTATGAATTCGTTTGTCACTATATATATGTATATATATTTGCATAAAATAAATTATTTGTAGGACGAAATATGCAAATATAACTTTGAATGCTTATTATGCTATTGTGGCGCTTTGGTAAAATATTTCGATTGAAGTTAGTTATGGAAATCTGATATTTTTGAGTCGATAATCCAGTAAGGGAAAAAGCCGCTATAAATTGCCCATAGTTGCAGAGGCACGGTTGCTAAGCATTTTAAGCTGCAATTTCTGGTTTTTGATAAATTTTTGAAGCAAAAATGTGTCGTTCGTTCATGCTAGGAATGTGCGATGTTAACCGATGCATCGGAAGTATCGATGTCTTCAATTCGAAGCATCGAATAAATCCCGATGTATCGAACAATGGGACATTATTCGATGCTTCGAATTGAAGACACCGATGTTAGCATGAACGAACGACACATTATACAAAGGTTCATGGTACCATAGAACCAACACACATGTTTCTTTTTATTTATTTATTACAGTCATTTGACCTATATACATTCACGTATATACATTTGAATTATGTAAATATTGCACTATATAATTAAAGTAAAGTTAAATTTAATGCTTAAAATAAGTTAACCTGTTATACTTTTCCTTCTAAGCTATATAATAGTATGTACATATATTTAACTAAGATAGCATATCCTCGATGCTTTTGGAATGGACGGGATTCCAAGCAGTACCGTAAATATATCACGTACGAGATGCGGTCTAAGAGTGTAATTTCCAGAGCCGCCACAACTGAGCGGTTGGAAAGGACTAGTTTCCAAGCGGCTTCTTATAAACTTCTCTACCGGCAGGCGATCTGAATGGACGAAATCCAGAGTCGCGCTATTTGATCGGACGGAAAGGACTAGTTTCCATGCCGACCTTCTTATTTCATACATTATGGGTGATCTGAATGGACTAATCCAGATCCAGCGTCATCCAGCTAGTAAGGATGGAAAGGACTAGTTCCCATGCCGGACCTTTCTATCTGATAGCCAATGTTCTACAGTGATCAAGTAGCAGCCTTTTGAAGGTACCAACGTTTTCACAATTTTGTATTTGAGCTGGAAGTTCATTATAACATTTTAATCCCTTATAAAAGATATTCTACTTATCTATTTCCGTTTTATACAGCGGCAGCCTGAAGCTATTATTTCCACTGAGTAAATACGAATGGGTTTCACTATTATATCGTAGGATATCACTCAGATAATCTAGGAGTCTACCTTGTTTTATGTTAAACACAAATTTCATAATTTTGCTGTTTTTTCTGTATGGCTGTGTCGTACCGCTTGTTCAAGATAAATCGCATAGCCCTATTTTGCATTTTTTGAAGCTTATCTATTTGTGTGTCGCTTGCTATAAAAAAGATTGTTGGACAGTATATGAAATGTGGTTCAACTATAGATCTGTAGACCAGAGTCTTATACCTCCTTCCTAAGTACTTACATGATCTTTTCATGAGATGAATTTTTTTTTACCAATTTTAGCTACTGTGTAGTCAATATGTTCCTCAAATTTTGACTTATCATCGATATATATACCTAAATAGATATTTAATGATTCTCACTTTCTCAATTACTTCATCTTTAATTTTTAAACTGTAATTATCGGAGCTAACCAAGAATGATAGAATACAAGATTGCGCCGATCAGAGAGGATTTTTGAGAATAACTTTTGTGTGACGTCACACTGGTGCAATTGCGAGAGCGGAATGCCAAAACGTGAGCAAGAATGGAAGAAGAAGAAAAAATGTTGCAAGGAAAACGTAAACAAGTTGCACAAGTGTGACGTCATGCAAACAACGATTCTGTCAAATTCGTTAAGAGAGGAATAGTGGTCCGAGATCGGCGCAACCTTTGTATTCTCTCAATCGTGGGAGCTAACGTTAGCTGCTCTAGAGTTTATGTCGTTGATATAAATATTAAAGAGTATTGGAGCTAACACCGACCCTTGTGGTAGACCAATATCTACTGCTACCTTTGTGGATAGAGCTGTGTCAATCACCGTTTGTTGCTTTCTATCAGAAAGAAAACTACGGAACCATGTAAGTTCGATGTTATCTATACTATAATATATTCGAGTTTTTTTTAGCATTATTTCCCTGTCGATTGTCTCGAAGGCTCTCTTAAGGTCCAAAAAACATCGCCAAGATAGTTTTCTTGGAGTTCAGGTCCTCCTTCCATTGTGATAAGATCAAGTTTAGAGCTGTTTCGCATGAGTGGTTAGCCTAAAAACCTGATTGCTCCTTAATGAGTATTTTATTTGACTCAATATAGTTTAATAGTTGATTTTTTACAACCGTTTCCAGTATTTTTTCTAAGTTGGGAAGGGTGTTTATTGGCCTGAGCTCCTCCGATTTTATGGTGTTTTTGACCTTTTTTTTTATAGGGACAATGGCCGAAGTTTTTCATTCTGTCGGAACTATTCCCAACTGAAGGCTCTTATTTACTAATAGGGCGAAAAATTGACCCATGTATTCAACGGAGTCTTTTTGGTTACACCCTCGGATAATAAATTATTTCCACCAATTTTTATCTTGAACTTCTTTACTATATGGATAATATCATCTGTACTAATCTCTTTGCTCTTTGCTAATGCAATAAATCGCCTATCAAAATAAGAAAGTATTTTATATTTGGTTTCATAATTTTTTTTTAATTCGTATGATACTAAATCACAATACATGTGCTACAATCACATTTACATATATACATACATATATTTGAAATATTTACAAAGAAACAACCATATTTACATATACATATATTAAATATTATGTAGTACATTAATACATATGTACATACGCATGCCTGTACATATACTTAAACAAAACATAACAAATAATAAGGTTAAAGGGTATTTTAAAAATATGTAGTTGTAAATAAAATTAAATAATGAATAATAAATGTTATATATCGATGTTAAATATATCGTATGCATACATAACAAACATCAACTGACTAAAATCTAATTATTTGAGCGGTGCGACTTCCGCTTCCGGCTTTCGGCGTTGTATAACATAATATATTAGACATATAGCTGCAACGCCGATACCGCCACACAACGATGCCCAATGAATGATATTGAGGGTCTTGAGCGAGTTTATAAGTTTCTTTTTGAAAAAAGCCACCATTTCGCTATTCAGTTGAATGCCCTGGAATTGACAAACCGCAAAGAGATCAGACAAGTGTAGAGAATATGAGGGAGAAAAAAAAAATAAATCATTTCGTCGTTACCTCTTCAACCCAAATCGCCGGCATTAACACAGTGGTTAAGTTTTCGGTTATGGAGATGCGGTTAATAGTCTTCAAGAACATGTTGAATTGAACGCGTTTGCCACCCTGCAGCGGGGTACCAGTGAGCTGAAATTGGTGAAGAAATTGGAATGTTTGCAATTAGATGAGAGCGAATAGGGATTCTGTTGCAAGTAAGTATAAGTGTAAGTTTTTCATTTTTCATTTTACTTCAATTGATTTTACTAAATTTTACTTTGTTTGACTTTATTTTAGTTCATTGTATTAAACATTTTTTTCTTGTCATTTATCGGTCTTACATGTTGTACATCTACAAAGGTTTGATGCTTCTTCGCGTCCGGTCGCAGACCACGTATCATCCTTGTGTATTCGTTTGAGGCACCCAACATATGCGGCAATGTTAATATTACAGGTGCATCTAAAAAAAAAAACAAGAGAACAAATTTTCAATATATTTATAAATTATTGGATTAATTTTAATATATAGATAATATATGTACATATGTATAGTTGCCAATCGAAGCCACAACTACGAGAGAGTGATACTTGCATTGATATGTTATGGTTTACGTCGTAGTTCACAAATAATAAATATATGTAGAAGGAAAAAATTCAAGTTCCCTTCAACATGGGAAACTTTTCTTAGTTTTTTCTTTTCCAAAAATAGCCAGTTTAACCTCGATGAGAGTATTTTTTTTTATGCCAAAGTTCATTGACCTCAAGTACGCTGCTTTACTACTCACCATATCTCAGTTCTTATTATCCCTATGTCAGAAAATTTAAGCTTACTAAAAATCATTACACTTTTGCTAAGAAAGTACTATTTTGATTATTCCAGTAGAACTTGTTAAACAATTTTTTTGTCCGATCTCAGTTCCCACCTCCCCAATGTCGGTAAATTTAGGCTCACCAAAATCATTACACGTTTGCTAAGAAAGTCTTTTGATTATTCCAGTAGAACTCTTTACATAGTTGCCATGAAAAATGTTGAAAAGGACCCTAGTTACATCCAACGTTTCGATATGGAGACTATGCTCAAATGTTGTATTTGTAATTTTTAGAGCTTCACGAAAAATCTTATTACACGAGAACTAGTGAAGCGATTTCGAAGAAAAGTGTGGCGATTCAAAGACAAAATTCCAAACCTATCGACAGATAGATTTCTGTAAGTAACCGATTCGGTATCTATCGTAGAAACAAAGGTATGTATCGGCTTAATTTGGCGTCAATTTTGAGCCTTTAAAGTGCGCCGGCAGCTTATGATTTGCAGGTATACATATATTTCATTTTCTAGATATAGGTTCTTTGGACCAGTACAAATATTATCGTATATAAATTTTATATACACCCCTATTCTGCAACTGTTTCGTATTCGGATTTTGCTACGAATCGTAGAAATAGTATGCTGCAATTCGAATCGTATTTTCGAACTTTCGAAATGCGTAACAATGGCATGCCTAAAAACGAACGAGTAACACGTAGATGCGCCCATGGTTACTATGCCCGACAGCTCCGCATACCTTTGTGAATCCATTGGCATAGCGCCCGCTTACTCTGCTGCTTTAATTGCAAATACATCACAATCCATAATTTTCCTCAAAATATGTAAAATTAACCAATTTTACAATAAACAAGCACATGGTGAGTGTTTTTTTTTTAAATTCCTTTCGACTTTGTTTTCCTTTATTCAGCTATCTTCGAAAAACAACTGATAGCTGGCAATGCTGCACATGTTTCGGCAAGGGTTGCGAATTACGAATTACGAAAATTCGGGTTCTAGAATAGGGGGGATAAATTCAACAAATATCAAGCATTTTAAGGCAAAAAATTGTTGAAAAAATTAACATTTTTTTTTTATTACAAAATTCTCGAAAATCGCTCGAATGATTTTGCTTTTGTTTCATTTAATCAAAAATTTAAGATTTTTCCTTTCATTTGGTATATGGGAAGTATTGGTTGATATCCTCTAAGTATGTTTATTTTATTCAAATATATGGGCATAAATGATTTTCCATACCAAATCACTTCGTCATCATTTTGCAAGCACGTGCATGCGCTGGAAGTGAGAGAAGGAGACAAAAAGTATGTGTGTGTACATAGGTATTTCGGCATTTGAATATTTATAAAAGACAAAGGTGAAGAGGAATATGTAGATGAAGAATATATAAACATAAAAGTAAAAACAAAGATAAATACAAAGAAAAATATGAGGCTGAGGATGAGAATACCGGTAAAAGTAAAGATGAAGATAGAGGAAAAAAGATTAAAATAAAGGTAATTATAGTGAAAATGGACAAATACTCAATCTGGGGACTATTTCGGGATTTTAGAGATTTTCGGAATTCTTGGTATAATAATCGACATTTTATCGGTTTTGTTATCAAAATTTTTATCGATGATGTTATCGATTTTGGTATCGATATTTTCGGAACTTATCGATATAATAAACGATAAAACGAACAAATAAAAAGTGTGAGCAACCGACGTACGAATACAAATACGTCAGTATTGTTAAAACTGTTTTACGACGATTACAGCTTGTCGATTTTTTTTGGTTCAAATAAAAAAAAAATAAGATTATTATCCGTCCCTGCTTTTTTGTTTGCTTGTAAGGCGGTACGGTCTAATGTACATAGTCCGTTTATTTGAGTAGGTACATAATTTTTCTTCAAGAACTTTGTATACATATATACTTCTTGTAGATATCGGGGAAGCGTTTGTTTTAGTCACACCAAAAATAAAGATCGATTTGAAAAAGATACTAGTGAGTAAGAACAAAAAAATTTCATATATAAGAAGTATATAATGACTATTCATTAGACAACACGAAAAATTTGCTATTATTATTTGTTATGATTCACTTGGACAGGCACAGGGAAAAGAAGAAAATATTATATTGAGAGCCAGAAAAACATACATACATATTATTCATTTGAAAATTACTTTGTAACATCATCAGCGTTTTTCGGTTTTAGTTTTTATAATTCATTTTTAATCCTTTCTTCTGTGACTGGCCAGATATACGTTTTACCAGTGCACTTTCACAACATTTCAGGTACCGAAAATAACAGTTATTTTTTACGAGTTAAACTTGGCCAAATATTTTTTATTCCGAAATAAAAGTCATTTCCTGATAATAAACAAAGCGCTAATCCAAATTAAGCAAATTTGATATCATATGAAAGATATTCGGAAAAGATCCGCATTGATTATTGCGAATGCGAAAGCGAATGCGAATGTTAAAATTAATGCGGAAGCACCGCGGTTGCGAATGCGAATATTCGCAACAACCCTGGTATATAGCTTGAGTGCTTGATTTTTATGAGTTTAGTAAAGCGCAAATAAATTCTTATACAAAAAAAAAAAAAAAAAAAAAAACACAAATATAGTTTTTATTAAAATGACTCAAAAAAGGTAATTGGTAGATATTTTCCAGATTTGGTAGATTTTTTTTCAAGTGGATGATAACTATTTTTTTCGACAGTGGTATCCCTGTAAGTATTTTAAATTAAAGCAATTAGTTGTAAAACACATTGCTAGATATATATTTTGCTTCAAATCTTAGTTTTTTTTTTTTTGATAAGGACTCCTATGAAAATTTGAAAATTTCAAAAAATTTGATGTATTACTAAAAATTAATTCATTACATGTAATACTAAGCTTCAAAGACTGTTATTTGATAACGTTTGTTTCAAAATAAGTGTCAAATTTGTAAAATTATTCCCCAAAACTAAATAACACTGGTTCACAAACAGTTGTCTTGGAAAAATACCAAGAAACTCACGTTTTTCTATGATAACAAAATAAATATATCAAATTGGTTAATTTAAATATTTTCAAGGCCTGGCAACGACCCATACAATTAGTTTAACATTTTCTTGGATGTCTTTATTATGTACGCGACTAGATAACCAAATTTTAGATGTTAATACTTTTAAGGACCACCCTAATATGCATGTGCTTGTATACATATTTATGGAATTATGCTTTCCTTCCAAATTATGTAATTATATCAGCCGCCGTCGCTGAGCCATTAGAATTCTTTACGTAATCTTTTACATATCTACATATAACAGTTTATATGTACCGCCATATTCATGAGTAAAATAAATAAATATTTCAACGCGTGTCAGATACGAAATAAAACAATTGCTAACAAGACAAAACGTGTTAAGTAGTTCTATCTTTTTTTTTTTTTAATTTCGATAATCTATGCAAATTTTTAAGTTCACAGCAAAGTGTAGAACGACTTTTATGTATGAAGAAACTTGATGTTATTTACGTCAATACTTTCTTAAAGCAGGTGTGTTTTGAATAAAATTTAAGTTGTTAATGGGCCATTAACAAATTTTATTATGTATGTAAGTGGATTTGAAAAAATTGAGAGCCAAAGAACTTTAATTTAAAGATATTTATGTATGGTGGCAGAATTGAAGCGATACGATTCAAGTCCCGAAAGGTAGGCAACTGAAAACCAGAGCGGGCCCCCGATTAACAGAAGTCATGCTCCATCAATGTCCTAACCTATAACCGCCCGTTAATATGGAACAGAAATGAAAAGGGTTTGAATATATTGAAGAAATCTATTCTACGAAAGATCTATTGACCTTTTCGCACATTGGTTATGGGCTCCGTAGAAGATGGAACCACGGATCATACGAGCTTTATGGGGAAATGGACTGCGCTAACTCGAATATGTTGCACTTATAGATGATAACGATCCGCAGTGAAAGAACCTTTTATTCGACAGCCAACGGTGGACAAAGAAAGCAAGAATGCTCACGTACAAACTGAAAGGCCCGATGGTAAAAAGTTCTGTCTCTACTTCGTTAAGGAGCTGCATGAAGAAATCATGAATCAATATTAGTGGTTTGAAACCACTCGCTTCCAATCATATATCAATATTAGTCACGACCAAACCATATAAACCAAATACCTCTAGATTTTACTAACCTCTTTCTGATTGTCTCTGTCTCTGGAAAATTTTGGTTTACAGTGAGGGTAGAAAAGCTCCAGAGCTTTCATTTTTCAAACAATTTGACTATTTATTTTTTAACGAAAGCTAATAAAATTGGGAATAGATATGTCGATTTTTTGATATAAAATTTTTTAGTTTAAAGTGCAGAGAAAGTACCAATTTTGAGAAGAGAGAGAAGAGAATCGATTATACTGTTGCTGTAAATAAATGTTTCATAATAAAACAAAGACCTAAGGTATGTCTTTTTTTATGCGGTACATGCGTTCCTCCGAAAGCCGAATAAAAAAAAAACCGCATAAACAAGTTCTTTACTTCAATACAAAAAAACAGAGAATGCGTTTCGGCATTTTCAAAACGCATAAATTCAGACAAAACCGCATAAAAAAAAATTCCAGTGAGGCAGTATTAAGCAAAAAAAGCACTCATTTCTTAAGTTCAACCTTTATTATTCCATGTAAAACTAAACATTAATGAAATGAATAAAATTGTATCTGTATTTTAACCCAAAACAAAGAAAATACCACAATAAATACATGAATTATGTAACAATACAAAGACAAATTATTTATCAGAAGCACTGTCTCTTACACACTGAAAAAAGTAATAAAAACTCACAAAAAAGCAAAATCGCTACAGCGACAAAATGGTTGAAAAAATTTGATTAAATTCAAATCCGCATAAAAAGAGATCTAAGTGTATAAACATAGTAAGGTAGAACCGCTGAGAGGCACTTTTGAAATTCTCGACCTGGCGAGTTGCCTTCGGCGGACATTTTGGCAATATTGCCGGCAATAAATTTATTGCTGAGGACGACACGTTTTCTTATTGCCAGCAACAAAAGTGCCTGGTAGGTAAAATGCTGGAAAACTTCAAGAAAAAAAATCTTGATAATAGGTTTGTTTGTCGAAAATCCAGCAAAAGATGTATCCAGCACTCAAAGTATCAGAGAGTAAAAGAAAATTCTCCTAAACTCTCTCTCATGTTGAGAAACTTGCAAACTTCTGCACGAACGCAAATTTACAGGAATTTGCAAGTCTCCCTGTCAGCTGGTATCCATGGTTGCATTTCAAACATAAAAACAAAACTTTTACAGAATTTTTAAAATTCTTTCAGATGGACAAAAAACAGGATATGTATACATATATATTTCTTGTTGTTCTGATTTTTTTCAACAAACATTTCAATTTATTTATCGTACTGGCTAGCGGGTTTCTTAAATCGACTCTGGTTGCAATTGCATTCCGATTGCGAATACAATTTTTCCTCCGCCGAGTACAGTTCACGCGATTTGGGCAAAAACCATGATAATTCGTCAAACATTTTGGTTTGACTAACAGAACTAATAACTATTTGAAAAAAATTATAGGGGTTCAAGAAAATTTTAAGGTGTGCAATTTTAAAGCCGATTTAATTTTATAATAAGTAAAATAAAGTGTAAGTTTCAAGTGAAAATTTTGAAAATTTTTATTGAAACAAAATTAGTCAAATCGGTTGAAAAATTAAGGCTCGCAACTACTTTGAACAGTAAATTCCAGATTGGGTACTCTGTGTAGCATTTCATTGATATACATAATTATTCATGTCTTTATCGCCATATTTTCGCATCAAATTTCATTATCAGTAACGGTTGTGCTATCATTATACAGTAGAGAGAGATGTTAATGCTTCATATTTCGTTGTCTCTGTAATAATAATTCGTATTCGAATTCGGATCCAGCTTTTATTGCGCTGCCGGAACGCATTACCCGGTTGACACCTAGGCTTAGTTGTCATATCCGAATAACTGTTTCCCGTTTCCCAGGAGGTATGATGGTTAGTTTTCAAGCCTTTTTAGATTTGCCACCTCTGTGCTAAAATCTGTATTCTGTATTCTGCAGCTGTATTCAATTTCACTTTAAATGAGAACATACCAAAGTAGAATCGTTTCATTATGAGGAGGTCATTGTCCTGTTTTGCATTTAATTTAACAAACAGTTTCTCACTCCAATAAGTGTCCATATTGTCTACTTTTTGTAATGGAATAAATAAATAATAATGGAATAAATAAAAGGCCCTTTTACTGGCATTAAATGGTTTGACAAATATTTAAATGTTAAATAAGAATCAAAGTACTCGTATGTAGCTAAAACTCGCACGTTGCTTGCCGGAGCATTTTTCATTTACGTACATACATACATATGCACATTAGGGTGATCTAAAATAACTAACCTAACGAATTTATGGCCTTAAAAGGGCGTTTTTGTAGTCCAATTTTGAAAGGTGTCAGTGGGCATTTGAAAATTTCCATGTAAATAACATGTAAAAAATTTGTTTTCATTAAAAATGTTATAACTATTGAAAGTTTGGGATACATTTTTTTTTTCTAGGCATACAAAATTGTAATCGAACTGTGACGAAAGACGAAGAGCAAAATCAATTTCTTTTGCGGTAGTGCAATTATGTACATCGCCAGCAATATCCTAATTGCAATAAACTGAATTTCATTAATAATTTTCAAGAATATTAATGTTTTAAAATGCAATAAAAAATAAATAATAGATTAAAACTCTCTCTTCTCTGACTAATCTAGTTTATAATCAACATTTTGTACATATTTTGTATCATTTTAGTGTAAGGTTTGTTTATTTAGCATGAATATTTGCAATCATAAAGTCCTAAAACTGTACCGATATTTCTGCTTTTTTCGACTTTCATTGACTGTAAGTTTATACATTTTTGAATATAGACAATCAAATGTAGAGTAATTTTTTGAAGAGTTCAATGCCCTCCAAGAACATGCCAAGAAAACGGTTCAATAGTTATGACATTTTTAACGCAAACTAAATTTTTTTTACGTGTTATTTACATGGAAAATTTCATCGACAGCTTTTAAAATCGGGAAAAAAATTTTTGCTAATGGGAGAATTTTCTTCTCAGTAAATAGGTCCTTTTATGGCTATAAATTCGTTAGGTTGATTATTTTGGATCACCCTAATGCACATACATACATACATACGTGGATAAGCATAAGTGAGCGTAAAATCATAAAAGTATGTTAATAGCTTAGAAGAAGCAGCATACGACTACTAAGAAATAATCAATTTTGTTTTTTTTTTTGTATAAAAGCGACTTAATTGATCCTTTCCGGTTTTCAAAATACTACCTACCATCTAGAACATACATATTTATGAAGCGACGCGACTGCCGACCGAAAATAGAGAAAAAAAATCAACCACAACATTTGCATAAAATTGTATTATTTAGCAGTTTTTAGCACGCTTAGTGGCCAATATACATACACACATACATACATGCGAGGAACCAGAAAAGTTATTTACAAACATGTCTGGGGTACTATATGCATATATAGAATACTCCTAGCATACAAATATTTGCTGCAATATAATATCGAACTCAGCCGTCGATTTAATTTGAACTATGGAATGTTTGTCTTTCAAAGAGTTGGTATTGAATGAAGTTCATCTTCATATACTATTTTTTTATGCGGACGTTGCTAAGTGCTTTAGTTCAAGTGCTCCAATTGAAATTCTATTGAATTTATGCACCATCTCATTATTATGTTTGGTTTGCCATCATTTATATATCTACTACATAAATACGTACACACAATCGATTGAGTGCTTTATAAACAAAAGATAGAAAAAAGAGATCATTTTTGTAAGTGAAATATGAGACACGTTGTTTCCTTGAGCTCCTCTCAGCAAGCAAATGACCTTCACTCAAAATCTTAATTACACTACATAGATCACAGATCGTGTTAGAATTTTGTGGCAAGTGTTATTCACTGTCAGTTGCTGATCGACGAGCCTCTCTTAATTCATCAAATAAATTATACGCCCAAACCCGTACTTAAGTGTCGTTTGCATAATTCCTAGTCATGTTAAGTTGACATGTAGAGCGCTCAGATTGGCAACACGTGTACATGCTGTGCGAACTTGGAGTTGATTTTTATCGATGATAGCCGAGCAGCAGTCAATTAAGAAAAGAAGAATACTTCGAATTTTTGCAATACAAAAAGAAAAAAAAAACGTTTCCAATGTGGCATCTTTAGCTAATTTGCACTTATAATTAATAATTATATAGTTTGCTTAATATTGTATATGCATTGATGTTAACATTCACATACATATGTACAAACATGTGTATAGTATATGAGTGTACGTGTGAATTTCGATGAAAACAACCATTTATCTACATACATATACATATGTATATAGCGTTGACAAGGCTAAATGTTCAAGTTATTTGACAAAGCGTCAGTGACATTAATCAATTGCCAACACCTTGTTGACCGGTTTTTTTTGGTAAACAAAAGAAATATGTACGAATGTACAGCTTAGGGCATATTAAGGCAATCTTGTGCAATCCGATAGTTTTATTAAATTTTGTCTAATCTAATATAATCGTTGCGAGATAGAGGCAAGCTTGGGCACTGAGAAACTCCAAAACTTTTGAGATTGTGCCAAAACAGGGACAAACAGACCACCAATTTAAGAGCTGACTACCTGTTTGAGTTTATTCGCTTAAATATCTTAGAAATGCTTAACGACAGGAAAGCCACAGACTGGGATATACGAAAAGCGCTACTACGGGTGAAAGGTTAAAATAAGTGATCTAATCGATCTTGAACTAAGCTACTTATCAATAACTCTTACAGTAGGTGCTAGAAGGTAGGTGTAGAAGTCACTAAGTGTAATAAAAGAGAGACTCCATGGGGGTATATGTAGCTCTTTAATGAAGCTAAAAGGATCGATGAAAAGGAAATGCACAAAAATGCCTCCTAAGACGACCTGATGGATAATTCATGGACAGCTGCAAGGAGTCACGGCACTTTCTAGCCGAGGCGCATTTCTCTGGCTGCTCATCTCTGAGCACTACCCGAACCATCCACACGCAGACTGTGACTAAACAACCATGAGCAGAGAGCTGGAAAGTCGCCTGCAGCCTGTTATTTCACGATATAATAAACTGGGGCATATCTGCCTCAAAGCTTCTGGCGCTTATGTTATTCTCTTGTCGCTACAAAAGCTACTCAACCTTCTAACCTTTATAAAATCGCTATCCAGCGCAGAGTTAAGCTTGGGAATTCTTAGTGCTCTAATGGCAGGAAGTGATGGTCATGTACATACTCAGGGTAGTAGGGAAATTGTCATACTAACCAAAGGCAGCTTTACATCGTTCCTACTAAAAGTTGCAGAGAGGATCGCGGAGGATAAATCCTCTGCATAAATACGCAAGTAAATACTTCGATGTTCAGAGTAGGTTAGAAGACCCCATCAGCATCCACCCTTAGTAGACTAGCGTACGTAATTTTTTCTCCAGAAAAAGGAAAATACACAAGCTATATTTATTTAGGGGTAGTTTTCGACTGCATACTTTTTTCAAAATGTTTGGCCAATCTGGCTCTCGTTGCCTCAGATGTAGAGTGATCCTCATATAAATCCATTTAATCAAAGAACCAAGTTTATTTTTAAGAATTTAGAATTAAGTTCGTATGATTATTTACGCGAAATGCCGGAGGCCAGAAAACATCCATTTTCTCAATTCGTTTTAATACTTTCTAAACAGTTCCACAGACTGTATTTTTGTAAGATCTCTAAAGAAAAACTGAAAATTCCCAGACCACTCTATCTCAAGGAAGTAATTGATGAGTAATGAAAGTAAAAATTCAATATGGAAAAAAATGTTTTGAATTATTGCAACATTTTATTAATAATTTTCTAATGCAACTATTATTATATTTTTTTTTAATTACATATACAATTAAGTATAACATAAAGTTCAAACCTAGTACGTATAATTTTCGTGTATCTATAAAGTAAGTTCGTAAGTATAGTTCAATAAAAAATATACACACTGTAGAAAACATAACGATTATTATAATTGTTTTTAACAAATTTAAAACTAGAGATGTGATTTATTTAATATTGCATCCAGTGCCATGGCGATGTACTTATCTGAATATGTATGTGTATTTGATTATCTATGATTATGTAGTATACTCGTGTCCTCGTTTAAAGTGTAGTTTATAAAAAAAAAATCACATTTTGACAGCATCACAAAAATTCGCAAACGATTTTCCTTCCTTAACTAGGCTCTTAATACTACTTTGAATTCCACTTTCGGTTGTATGTATCTCAATAAACGAGTATTCATTTGTCCGCATGCGAGGAGCTACATACATACATAGCTTTTGTTTGCTCCCAGCGTCTGCAATTAGTGTCCAGTTAGCGCGCCGTTTTGGCCAAACGCATAGGCATAAACGGTCTTCACATTACCAGCTGTATGATTCCTGAACTGCTGATAGTATTCGCTCTCTTCACCATGCTTTGCCAGAGGCCGGTACTCGTATTTGTTAGTAGTACTCGCTGGCTTGCGTGTAGTTGTCGAGGCAAAAACTGTGAACTGCTCTTTGTACTTCGCAAAAAATGGATGACTGAAGGGGTCGTCGCGGTACGGATTTGTTGTTCGGATGGTTGAAGACCCGGTAAATTTCGGTTTAAGTGTTGTAGTAGTTGCTTCCGCAGCACTCGTTGCATACAAAGCGGGTCTTCGCGTAGTTACACGGGCAGTGTTTACACTTTTCGTTGTCGTCGCTGGCTGTATTTTAGTCGGAGCCCTAGTTGTGGCTGTGGTGCTATTTTGTGATTTTACTTTAAACCTTGTAATCGGAGGAGTCGTGGTAACCTTCCTGGTTGTATATGGCACTCTTGTAGTTGTGAAAGTATTCGGAATACCTGATGTAGGACGCTTCGTTACCTTCGTAGTTATCGGCGTTCTTACAGTAGTTCTTGGCTGCCGTGTAGTCGTGGAAGGATAGTAATCTAGGTGCATTTTTGTCGTCGTTGTTGTACGTTTTGTCGTCCTTTGAGTTGTCTTTGTAGTCGGTCGTGTGGTAGTTTTTGCTGCAACGGGAGTTCTTTGTGTTGTAGGCGATCTCACTGTTGTTGAAGGTCTTCGCGTGACAGCTGTATTTTCATGGTTGGAGGCAGTTTTAGTAGCGCTGACAATATTTCTTGAGGTAGTTTTTGTTGGACTTTGTTTGGTTGTTGGTTTTCTAGTTGTTGTGGTGGTTGTCGCTGGTCTATTCGTGTTGCCAGAAGTCTTGGTGGTCTTTCGTTGGGTCACTGGTGAACCATTTATGGCCAGTGTTTTAGGGATTGGAGTTGTTGTTGTGGTAGTCCATGGAGTGTTCTGTCGTTGTGAAACACCTGCATTTTTTGTGGTCAGCGGTTTTTTGGTTGACATTGTTGTTCTAGGCCTGTTCGTAGTGGCTGCAGTCTGAGCGGTTTTTTCTTTGTTGGGATATATCGGTATTTCTTGTGGTCAATGGTCTTTGCGTTGTAGTTACCGTTGCTTTTTTAGAGTTGCTGCTTTTTGCTGTAACTGGCCTCTGGGTGTTCGGCAGTTTTGTGGTCCTTGGCGTAGCAAGAGGAGCACTTGTTGTAGATTTCGTTGTTATTTGTGACTTAGTTGTGCTTGTCGTTCTTTGAGTGGAAGCCACTTTTGTAGGTTGCACTTGTGGTTGGTGATGCCAGTTCCAAGTTGGGGCTGTGCTCGGCCGTTTCGTTGTGGATATTCCAGCGAGTGTTGCTGGCTGATTTTTATTCTGCGCTCCGACACTTGGCTTTTGTATAACTGTTGCCATTGTTGTAGGTTTCTTTGTTGTAATTGTGGGCAGACTCGAATAATATTGCAATTGAGGATTTTGGGTAATCGATTTGGCAGTTGTGGTAGGTGTCGCATACGCAGCAACTGGTTTAAGCGCGGTGGTTGGAGCTTTTGATTTCAAAGGGGTCGTACGGAATACGTCACTGTTCACATAGGGTCTTGTTGGATGCAAATGCAGCTTTGTTTTTTCCGTGCTACTCGGTGTGGTACGCGATTGTTCTCGATCAGGTTTTGCGCTTGGCTCGGCACTGAAACCTTGCGTTGTGGCTGAAAATTTTTGAAGAAAAGAATTACTTTGATATTGGGCGCTTTGTTGCTTAATTTTTGGGAAAGCCGTTGATGTTTGTTTGCTGGCTGTTTCAATGTGAGTTAAGGTTGCCGACTGGTCGATGAATTTAGTTAAAAATGGGTTGGAGTTAAAGTTTAGTTTCTCAGCTTTCTGCGGCGATGTATCAGCTTGTTCATATTTACTAAGAAAGGGGTTAGAAGCCTGGGAAGCGGGTGTTGATAATGAAGTTGCAATGTTAGTACGGGTTTTGGTGCTTGGCGTGTGAGGTTCCTGACTCGGTTCAAGCGGGATGATGACAGCTTGCGATTTTACTGGCGTTGTACGGAAGACATCACTGTTCACATAAGGCTTTGCTGGATAGATATGTAGCTTCTTTTTTTCTATGCTACTCGGTGTTGTAGGCGATTGTTGCCACTCTGGTTTTATACTAGGCTTGTCACTCAAACTTTGCGTTGCGGTTGACAAAGTTTGAAGGAAGGGATTATTTTGAAACTGCGCGGTTTGTTGCCTTCTTTCTGGGGAGGCAGTTGAAGTTTGTTTGCTGGCTGTTTTAATGTTAGTTAAGCTTGCCGATTGGTCAATGTATTTAGTTAAAAATGGGTTGGAGTTAAATTTAAGTTTCTGAGGCTTTTGCGGCGCTGTATCGGTTTTTTGGTAATTAATAAAAAAGGGGTTGGAAGCGTATGAAGCGGGTGTTGATATAGAATTTGCTATGTTAGTATGGATTTTAGGCTTCGATGCTTCCTCGCTAATAGGTTGAAGGGTTTGCACTAATTGGCTTAAAAATGGATTATTAATATATTCTGTTTTTGATGAAACTGCTTCAATGCCGTTAAACGCACTAGGCGGCGTAGTAGTAGGCACACATTTTAAAGCACTGTACTGATTTAAAAATGGGTTATTTACAAATGGATGATTTAATTCGCCCTTGTGTTTGATTTTCTTGGGTAAGCTTATTGGCATTTGCTTAGTTCTGTGGGTCTGACCCACATGAATTGGTTTCTCACTCTGTCCAACTCGTTTGACTTGATGTGCCTTCTGCAATTCGTTGCTATCGAAGCAGGAACTTATCTGCTCCAATTGCTGATTGCGGCAGTTCCGATTATAAACTGTCCACGCAGTGAATCCATCGCCGGATAGACGTGTATGCTCCTCGTAAATGGTTTTCACGCATCGCACATCATCGGTTATATCGTTGTCTAACAGTTTGCTGCAGGAAATCTGACAGGCTTTGCCAGCGCCGCCATCGTGTGAGCACCAGTACAGGTCACTTATTTGGAAAAGGCCATGATCCGCACTGCCATCCGTATTGAGGCGTCCCACAGCGGCCGTATTCAAACTCGACTCGTGCTCGGCTATGCAAACCCAGGTGGGCACCTCTTCCATAGGCATTTTGTGCTTAAAGTACAGCTCCTGCGCTAACTCACATTTCTTGTATATTTTGCCTTTACCCACTACAGCGCTGGCTTGTTGTCCACTTCCAACTGTATTTGTCTCAATGACTGGGCCAGCGTGAAGTGCTTTCTGTATGTCGTCTGCTGGAAAGCATTTAGCCACACGCTGCAACTGTTGATTGCGGCAGTGTCTGTTGTAAACAACCCAAGCTGTGAAGCCGTCACCTGAAATTTGCGTGTGTTCCGCGTGTATAGTTTTGATGCACTGCACATCATCGCTGATATCCGCGTCCACCAATTTGTGACACGGAATGTTGCATGCCTTACCGCCGGAATCCTCGTGGCTACACCAGTAGAGGTCACTGATCTGGAAAAGTCCGTGGTCTGCGCTGCCATCTGCATTTAGTCGTCCCACAGCTGCCGTGTTGAAGCTAGATTCGTGCTTAGCAATACAAACCCAGGTTGGTATATCATTCAGACGCATCCCATGTTTGTAGTACAGCTCCTGCGCCAGTTCACACTCCTTGTAAATCTTACCCTTCGCCACCGCCAGCCCAGTTGTCGTTGTGTACGTATTGTTGTCATCGTGGTAGCCACCCACCTGCATTGTAGTTAGAAATTGTTCGGTCTTACTTAACTCATTGCTCTCGAAGCAGGCGGAGACCTGTTCAATCTGCTGATTGCGGCAATTCCTGTCGTACACCGTCCACGCTGTGAAACCATCGCCCGAGATGCGCGTATGCTCCTCGTGTATTGTGCGGACGCACTTGACGTCGTCGGTTATGTCGGAGTCGAGTAGCTTCGCGCACGGAATGTTGCACGCCTTGCCGCCAAAGTTGTCGTGTGAGCACCAGTAGAGATCGCTTATCTGAAAGAGGCCGTGATCCGCGCTGCCGTCACCGTTGAGACGCCCAACTGCTGATGTGTCGTAGTTGGACTCATGTTGGGCGATACACACCCACGTAGGTATATCCTGCATTGGAAACTTGTGTTTAAAATACAATTCTTGAGCTAATTCACATCGTTTATAAACTTTACCCTTGTGTTGTTGTGTATGGTGTGGCTGTGTGTAAGTGTTTGGGGATGTGTATTGTTGAAGTGTAGGTGTGGATTTTGGTGGGACGCCACTGTGTTTGAGGAAGGGGTTGACTTGGTAAGCGTGTGCGTGTGGTGTTTGGGAGGAGAATGTTACGGGTGAAGTAAAAACGTGCGTTTTAGCTGGCTGTTGAAGCGTTGAGTATTGATCCTTGAAGCACGAGGATACAAATTCATACTGCTGGTTGCGGCAGTGTTGGTTGTAGACGGTCCAGGCGGTGAAGCCATCACCAGAAAGACGCGCGTGTTCACCGTGTATGCGCTTGACGCAACGAACATCGTCGGTTATGTCGTTGTCCAGGAGCTTGGTACACTGCAGACCACAAGCCTTGCCACTGCCGTAGCGATCATGCGAACACCAGTAGAGATCACTGATTTGGAAGATTCCATGATCGGCGCTGCCATCCGCATTCAGACGTCCCACGGCTGAGGTGTCGAAGTGAGATTCATGCTGCGCGATACAGACCCATGTAGGAATTTGCTCCATTGGCGTTTTATGCTTGTAGTAGAGTTCTTGCGCCAACTCGCAGCGATCATAGACCTTGCCACGTTTATGTGTTGAATAGCTACTGCTGATAGAGTTCGAATGTACTGCCAGCGCGGTGGGTGTGTAGAATGGGCCTGGGGCGCTTGCGAAGGGGGTGTTTGCAACTGGTTGTTGCGCCGAAGGCAGTACGCGTTGATTCGAAAAACAATCCTGTACGTAGGCCTCGACACCATGGCGACAAAACTGTTGGTATGCATTCCACGCGTTATAGCCGTCTCCGGAGAGACGTTGATGCTCGTCGTAAATAATACGCAAGCAGCTCAGATCATCGGTCAAATCAGCGTCACGCAGCCGTTCGCAGGGCAGATTGCAGGCGAATCCCTTGCCAGGTGGCGAACACCAGAACACATCGCTAATCTGGAAAAGACCATGCGAGCCACCAGCCAGACCTCCCGCGTAGGCCTCTGTGTTGAAATCGCTCGAGTGCTGAGCGATGCAAGTCCATGTTGCGACCTCGTGCAAATCCAGGCGGTGTTTGTTGTGCAGAACTTGCGCCAATTCGCAACGATCGAACACCTTGGCATTGACGCTGGCACCAAAAGCTAGAAGGAAGCAAAAAACCCGCGCGAAAAACTCGCCAATGAACAGAGAGTTGCGTGCGCGCGCAGCTGCCGTACGATACGCTATCATTTTGAAAGTGGCACAAAAGAGCGTGGAAGCAGCTTTTAATATTCCCGTAAAGCGGCCACGAACGCCGTGCGTATGCTCGCGCGCACAGTCGCCTTTGGCGCAAAATCTTTCACCGATTTCGACTAGTTTCTTTAGGTGTTAGGCGACTCTTTTCACTGCGCACATAAATTAGCTAATAAATTCAGGGTAATTTGACGAAGTGGGTTAGCTAATTTTAATCGCCCCAAAGCTTATTATGTTTTATTGGCTACTAATGCCAGGGCTTCTTTCTTCACGTTTGCTTGTTTTCACGCTCGCGTCTCGTTCAATACTGATTTCAGTGATGTCTCGCGTTTATATGTCCAGCTCACTTTGCGCATCGCATCGCATCGCATCGCATCGAACTGCCATCTATCTGTCCAGCCATTCAGGTACACTCAGATTATTTATAATTCAGCCACGCTCAGAGTTTGAGCCACGGAGTTGTTCGTATTTGTGGCTAGCCACCAGTCAAACAGGCGTTCAATTAGGCAGTCAGTCAATCCAATCAGTGGGGCAGCATTGTAGAGATGCGCGCAATGCGCATAAACACAGAATAACAAAAAAAAAAAAAAAAAACTGGTTAATCAGCAAGCGAACGCGCGATAGGCGAACTGTCTGCTTTATCAATTGATATCTTGATATGGATATCGTGTTGTTGGCGTGGCCATTGATTTATTCATATTGCATAATATCGTTGATTCTTTTCTTGAATTTTGACTTGTGTACATTTAATTTTGAAGTCTGGCTTTTCATTACTATCGACAGAAATTTCAGTTTATTTTGTATTATTTATTTTTATTCGCGCTCTTTAATTTTGATGTTATCCAATTCAAGTTTGACGCCAAAGTATGTCAGTTAAAAGTATACTTGCGTTAAACCTGATACTATGATCATTATTTTCACTTAGAGATAACAAAAGTAGGTAATGTATTGGTCACAGAGTCCATAACTGGAATTTTACAAATTTACAAAAATTTACAAATAAATCTTAAAGCACTGACTTACCACTGAACTCAACAATACAGTTTGTGCTTTTACTATCTTCATTTTAGAGGCCTGATTAGAGTTATGCCGATTTTCCACTAGGCATTGAAATGACAAAAAATTATGCCATTTATGAAAATGCCATGCCATGTGGAAATGGACTTAATGACTATTTTTTTCAAATAATGGCGCGATAACTTTTTAATGCCCAACTTTGTCATTTGCCATTTTAGCCATTCAATGCCTAGTGGAAATCCAGCATTAGACGTATTAGGAAAATCTAATAACAAGGTAGCGAAAAATGTGGGGTTCTATTCAGAGGAGTCTTGAGTATAAACCATCCCTTTCGGGGTATTTAATTACACTCTCAAGCGGTTTTACTTACTAAGTCAGATTACCCATATTTTTTTGATATTTGACCAGATCTTCTTAGAAACCATCGATGCAAGATGTTTTCGATAACGAGACGCTTGCATTACGCGTACAGTTAAGTTAAGTTAGGAGAGCGTGGGTGGTATATTCCGTCCTTTTATCCATTATGTCCATTGTGAGTGCCCTCTTTAAGTGAGTGTCAGGAGGATATACGTACCTATAATCGAAAGAGTAGCTTTAAGTCATTGTTATACTGAACCGATTACTATCTCTGATGAAGAAGAGGAGATCCAACAGCTCCACCTCCCCTACCTCGCCCGGACTGTTGAAGAAGCGTGAACTCAAGTACTCGAGTCGCTTTGTCTGTAGACCTGGACATCGACAAACTCAGTGGTCAATTGACTCTTCCTCATCCTTATCATGGTAGCATCTGCAGATATTACTTGTTGGTATTTTTCTCCATTGAAGCATTGATGCTATAGGATAGTGTCCTGGGATGACGCCGGTGAGGACTCTTAGTGCAGATCTATTGAGTTTCATTATATCCCCTGTCTTTTCTACTAAGCCGCGGTCATAGTTATCTTGTGGCCTCCCGTTTGTTCCACAAGTCATTAGTCGCGGCTACGGAGTATTCATTAATTTTTTAGCGTGATCACTAAACTGTGGTAGCACCCGCTTCTACTATTAGCATCTCTATAGCGTCGATCACCGCTTGGAAGACAGTGCAGTTGTACGGTAGACGAAAAGACCGGTTGATCTGCAGGTCTTTCGAGTAGACACCGGCTCCGGTTCCTTGTTCCATGTTTGAACCACCAGCCTTTCTGCTACTGACAGTCCCGCATCCCATTCTTCTCGGGTCGGCAACCTAATTAATATCTTCGTATTGAAGTCCCAAACAGGCGTAATGTTGTCAGTGCTGCCTTCTATATCAGCTTCGATTTCGACTTCGAACCCAGAATAATTTCAAAGCATTTTGCCTCGGAGGAGAGTTTTAAAGAAGATTCCCCTAATTTCGGCGGAGGAAAAGTGGGTACTTTTGTTTTCCTTGTAAACAATACCAGTTCTCTTTTGGAGGGGTTTACACCCAATCTATGCAGGTTGGCACACTTAGAGTTATCACCTAGTGCACTCCCCATTAGTTCACTTATCGTTGACAGGAATTTGCCAGTGATGAGTGTCACAAAATCGTTGGCGTAGGCGACAACCTTTGTCATTTTAGGTTTGAAAGTCTCAGGAATTTCTTTCACCACTAGGAGCCAGCATAGAGGGGATAGTACGCCTTCTTGAGGTTTTCCTTCTAACAGATCCTGTGCCTATGGTGGCGTTAATTATTCTTCTTTTAGCATGGAGTCAATTCATGCCACCATAGGATGCTGAATGTCGTGCTAACAGACAGTCGCCCCCGTTCGGACATTACTCAAGGCATACAGTTAACTGAAGATAAATTAGTTCCTACACTTGCGTGTCCCTCTAAGTTTCCTGATATGTCACTGTGCCAGTTTCAGGACTAAAGTTAATAAGGCGCAGATTTGTAAGTTTCACTTCTCCAGTGTGGCCCAGGCGCTCTTAATTTTTTTGATTAATGCGCTACCGGTTTCATCGTTCGCCAGAAGTGGAATAGACTGGCGCCACTTTGCGTTAATTGGCTCCTAATAAGAAGTTCAGGCTCATTTATAAATACTTTAAGCAACTACTTTTTAATGCTTTGTAGACAATCCTAAATCAGGCGGTCTACTCTGTATTGCGATTTGAAAGGCGACACGGTCTTATACAAATGCATAGTGCAATTATTGGAATTATATGGATTTGCAATACAAAGTAGAACCCAGTTCAGAAGCTTGAAGTGAATATATGTGTCTCAAGTAGTTCGCTAAATTTTTTCTTACTCCACAGCGCATTTCCTTAGCGTTCTATATTTATTTCAGATTGAATGCTCTTCAGTTTTAATACTTTCACGAAAGTGTTTTCTTCCATATCTATTTATTCTAAGCGGATTATTAATGCCAAATCTAAGAACCGCTAATAACCAATCTTTTGCTAATCGAAGACGAGCAAAATAACCAGTTTGCACAACAGTCGCATTCATTATCGCCTTTGACTCTATGCCGTCTGCCGTAGAAAAGCTCACAATTCAACGCTCAACACTTAAGCTGTAAACACTTCATATGCATATGCATACTTGTACGTACATTTGTATCTAAATAAATGAATTGATTCATAACTTATGACAGACAGCTCTCAGCGGTAAGCTTCTAGGACGGTTGAAAGCATTACTACTAGTTAGCAGTTGATTTGTGTTATAAGTCGTCTTCCGAACTAACAGTTATAATTGAGGTGTGCTAGCGAGTATGAAGGCATACTACATGTATCTATGTATGTATGTATGTATGAGCGCGAGTGTGTCTTTGTTAGTTGGTGATGATTAGCTACCCATTGGGGGGGCCAGCGATGCCAATCAGTCTCTGAAGAGCAGCACGAGTGCTGTATTTGAGCCTGTGCCGCTACATCTCTGAGACACAAATATTTTTGTTGCTACAGCAAATCGTCGCAATAGGCTGAGTGTTGTGCGCGTGCGTATGTGCTGTGGGTGTTCAATTATATATAGGCCACTTGTATCGTCTTTTTACACTTTTATTTGGTTGCACGTCGACAGCCGCCTGCCTAACCAGTCTAATTTCAAGTGGCATTCTAAGCATGCTGATGCGAATTCTTTGTGAATACTTCTTCCCTCTACCTCTGTCTCTCTCCCAGCATCTTCCGTCCGTCCGTCCGTCCGTCTGTCTATGTGTAGGCTAGTTGGTTGTTTAACAAAAATTAGATTTTATTTCCGCACAAATTATGAATTAATGACTTGTATAAGCTAGTAATTTGCAGTTGAGCATCTAATCATTTTTCTTATTATTGCGCCTGCGTTTAGCTAATTTGTTTGTTTTCTCAGTTGTTGTTAAGTACTAAAGCGCGCTTCATTGTTTTATGGCTTAACAAATATACATACCTACCTACATACGTACATAGTATGTTTGATTTATTTCGACGTTTTTCATTAAATAGCGGGCGTTCGCTGCAAATCGACTAAATACGCTTTGTTGCTTAGCGCAGATAGTTAACGCCTCTATATTGATAATTTTTCTCACGTTAATAATGAGTCCATTGAAGCAGGCGAGAGTCGATTAAGGCAGGCGAGAGTGGCGATACCACGCATGGTAAGTATCGTTGAAACATTTAAATATATGGCAATTTGACTTGCAAATTTCTTTAATGTCTACCTATCTAATCTAATTTCGCATTGAAGGGAATAGCGTGAAGAGAGAAATGTGTTATTAATATCAATTGGGGTGTTCACAGTTCGTTCCAAATAGTGTCTCAAAATGTAGACGTCTACATTTTAAGACGTTTTCTAACCGTAAAATCTGTGGTGTTGTTGTTTCCCATACAAAATTGGAAAACGACGCCGTCTACATTTTGTCACACTCAAAGGTATGTTTTTTACGCGTCTACATTTTGCAACCTCGCAGCAGGGTTGCATTATGGCAATACTAATCACATTTTTTTTTAAGAAACAAATCAAGGAAAAGAAATAACAAATATTACGAATTGGTAATTAAGTTAAATAATTACAATTTTTCAGAAACAAAATCGAAAGGCGGCATATAAAAAATGCACGCAGGGAAGAAATGTCTGGCAACACCAACACAAGGCAACACAAGGGGTGCTCACAGTTTGATGCTAAAGATGTCTCAAAATGTAGACGTCTACATTTTCAGACACAATTTGGAACGAACTGTGAACACCCCAAATGTATAATGTGATAATTTGCACTGGCTAGCCTTGAATAGTTCAAAGGCAAATCACCGGAGGTCAACCCTCTCCACAAATACATATACATACATATGTAGCACAACAAGACCAATAAACCTTTGCATCATACATATTTACTAATATTTTGGATATTAGTTGAGTGTATAAAATGACGTACAAGAATTGGCTAAGAAATTTTCTCGAGTCAAATTTCCTTAAGGCAGTACGCAGTTCTTAAGAAATTTACTACGCTTTCTACTACGGTTTTTGTAAAGTTTTTTTGTGAAAAAAGGTACAAGGCAACCCAGGCTTGCAACAGAAATTATATGCCCGTTCCATTATTTCTTGAGGAAAGAGTGAGGCAACAGGCTGATGAAGTATCAGATGATGTCAAAATTCCTTGGACACACACACACACATACGAAATAATGGCAAATTTTTCTTGACCGGTTTCTTGAGAGCTGCATACAGGCCTTTAGAGATGTTGGTCATATGTACATACATACATACATATATGAAGGAGTCTCTATGAGATTGTGGGGATTGTCTTTGCGCGCTGCTTTATCATAGCGAAATTATTTTTTAAGTAATTCAGAAGAAACAATTTAATGACTAAAGATTATGTTAATTATTCAAACTCTTTTTGCTGCCTATGTCGTAACTAATTCCGCGAATCTAATTCTACGATTGCTTCGATTATCGTTGCTAATGGGATACGGCTGGCAGCTGCAACGTGTATCTTCAAAACCAAACATAGTTAATTTTTTTCAGGATAGGGAGACACGTGTTATGCAAAATTTGGTTGTAAAATTTGGATGTGTAATGCAAATCGATTTTTATTTTTACATTAGAACATGTTAAGTTATGTATAGTAAATCTATCCGCAATCGCAGCTCTAAATTGTAGAAAGCATGGGAATGATGTAAAGATTGTGTACCTTTACCTGCCTACACTTAAGTAAGGCTGGATTTTAGCTAAATTTATAATTTTTTTTATGGCAGCCTATTCATTGTTCTAGAAATTAGATAGTGAAGCAAAGCAAATGGCTCTGGTCGTAAAGTTTCAGCACATGCATGTCTAGGCCCCAATGTTACTGTGGACAGTTGTAATTTTGAAGTTGTTGAGGGCATCGTATACTTGAGAACCACTATTAACACTGATAATAATATCAAACTCGAAATTAAACGAAGAAAATGCTCTTCTCAAGAAGTGCTACTCTGAAGTATAACTTGAGCGGTAAATTCTACTCCCGACGAACCAAAATCACACTTTATAAGTCTCTCATCATGAACGCCCATCAAATGAGTTGGGGACGGGACATATATGGTAATTTACGCATTTGTGAGGGCGAGGATCGCAGACGATGGAGCGATAAGCCATAAGACCTTTACAACAACATCGATGTGAATGAAGACAAGACGAAGTACCTTCCGGCAACATGTCTACTCGTTTCGTAACACACTTCACTGTTGGCAGCTATAACTTTGACGTAGTGAAGGACTTTGTCTACCTAGTATCCAGCATAAACACCACCAATAACGTCAGCCTGGCGATCAAGCGAAGAATAACTCTTGCCTGGCAAGTGCTGCTTTGGGCTCGGTAGGCTATTGCAAAGTAGAGCCCTCTCTCGACGAACAGAAATTACGCTCTACCAATTCGTCATGCCCTTCTATGTGGCGCGGAAATATGTGGCTCAAATTCGTATAGGGGAGAGGCAATTGGAGAAGATTTTTGGTCTCGACCCAAACCGACATTGTGTTCATTGGTAATTTCGACAGTCAGTAAAGCAGGGAGCACACAATTTGTACATTTGTAGAGATTTTGCCATTTTCACCGTTACGGAGTGGTGTTGTTTGGGAAGTTATTATTGAGCTGAACTCATTCTCGATAAAACTTTCTAAACAACACCACTCTGTGACTGCCAAATTTACAAATAGGGTGATCCCTGCTTAAGAAATTCGTTCAATTTCGCCACCGAGTCACTTTACTCATTCCATAAAAAATATATGCAGTACATATACTACTTCTGTTAAAACTAAAATTATAAGTTGTTTGCAATCGGTTGTGGAATTATCTACAAATTTGTTGTTAAGAATTTTCTATAAAAAGTCAATAGCTCATGTTACCTTAGGGAATTTCTTGCGATGTTTAAATCAATTAACAAAGTTGTGAAGAAATTCATTTTAATTAACACAACTTAAATGGTCTTAATTTGGTAAACAAAAATAGTAAAAGCATTTATTCATTAACCTGCTACCCTTAAATTAAATTGATAAATTCTTGTTAAGCGAAACCATGGAAATCGTAGAGAATATATATCGAATTATCGTGAATAACGACGTGCAAATATAAAAACAAGTTTCAGCAGAGAAATATTTTTTTAAATTGCGTGAATTACCTAAACTTTTTTATCATACGTTAATGATTGTGTTGTAAAATAAATAAACATAAAGATACATTGCTTGAAAGGAACTAAAGTTATTTTTCAACTAAGAATATTTACAAACAACAAAATACATTGAAGTTTTTTCAGCTTAAAAAATTATAAAAGAAAAATATGAAGGATTGAGATATACATACGTACTAGAGCTCTTGTTAACAGTCGATTATCCGGTTAATCGATTATTCGAATAGTCGAGTGGCAACTTTTGCATTGACTGAAAATCGAATAGCAAGTATTCGATCGTTTCATCAACTTCGACTAGTCGTGCATTATTCGAATAGTGAAAGTTGTTTAAATACAAATTTTTTCTCACTTCAAAACAAAAAATTTGCTTCATTCAAAATGAGTTTACGTAAGCGTAGCTGGGTGTGGAACTTCTTTTCTAATTCCGAAGGTGGAAAAGAAGTCAAGTGTTCAATATGTGGACAAAATATAGCCTATAATAATTCGACATAATCTTTGGCAACCCATTTGTAAGCCATTCATAAGAGGAACAAGGAGCAGGACCTGGAAATGTATGTTTATGTTAACGAACTAATAACTGGTAATTTTCCATAGTTTATCCTCCCCAGGACCACAGATGTAGCCAATAGTGAATGCACCGAACCAACCCCGGCAAAAAATGTCAAGCGTAGAAGAAAAAACGAAGATGGCGAAACTATTTCAAACGAGTGCCAAGAGACCATTTCTCGTGCAATAGCACGATTAATTGCAACAAATATGTTACCCATTTCTCTTGTTGCAACCCTGGTTTCCATGAGTTTATGAAGGTGATGGATGCACTTTGAATTTTGCATATTTTGCTATAAGTCACGTATTCATCTCCATCATAATTCATGCAGTACCACACCATTTTTGGTACTATAAATATTCAAAGCCTATCAACCGCAAAACGTATGAAATATTGAAAGAAAACAACTATTCAAATAGTCGAATCTGTCAAGTAATCGAATGAAAACAACTAGTCGATTATGAACGGTTAGTCGAAAGTGAACGGTTAATCGATTAATGGTATTCGATTATTTTTTGAAACCACTTTTTCTATTCGATTAACCGATTAATCGGTTAGTCGATTAACAAGAGCTCTAATATATACATACATATGTATCTATATAGCTCTCCTCATGCCAGTCCCATAATTTCTTAGTGTTATCTTATCTCTCCTTATCCTATTATCTTCCAAAATATCACGATGTAGAGAGCATTCTTGCCACTTGCCCAAAAATATATTCTTCAACCACTAATAGAGCTCACACTTACCAAGACACGTTGTTAGATCCAAAGCGCCTGCGTATAGGCAACCATTCTTTCGTTTTATCACATTCGCCAGCTTGTCCACGCAAAAGCATTCGTTGTCGTGCTCGGGACCAATGTCGTTGATGAAATTCTCACCGATTGAGTAGCGAAAACCCGGTATGCCCTGATATTGTATGTCGCTCTGATAGAACAATTCCACCGAACGGCAGATATCCGCGCTGAAGATGTACATTGAATCGCCGCGTTTGCGGAATGGCGGATACGACGAAGCGTCAGTGCCATTTATTTGATTGCACATTGAAGTCTCGCCCTCCGAACCATTTAGCCACACCTGCAAATTATGTGAATCGTCCAATTTTTGTATTTCCAAGACGCGCCGGGCATCTCCCTTACCGGTGTGCACCTCGTAGACCTCTTTGCCTGTGCCGTTTTTCTGTAACATCAAAAAATGAAAAAAAAACAATGAAAAGAAAAACATTAGCATCGGCCATTGAAGCATGCAAATATGTACTACTGTAATTATAAGTACTCACGTGATTGAAGAACGAAAACGCCAAACTGCCATCACTCATTTCGCGTATTGTCTTCGAGCCGCCTTCTTTGATCTGGTTGCAGATGGCCTTGGCAATGCCATTCGGATTGATGCAGAAGCGCACGCCGTCAAAGAGGAATTCGCGCACTGTTGTATCGAGAAACATTGACTTCGGATCATTGAAGACAGCCTTCAGATTCGCATTCAAGTGGACGAGCAGCAGCGATAAGCCCGGATCGTTTTCCGAAATCTGCAGCACCGACTGAAATTTATATCGATTAAATGTACATACATACACACACATTCATTTATGCATCGTGGTGTGCGGGTGTATGCGTGTGCCGCATGATTATACAAAACTTAATTAGTAGATAATTATTGCGTTTTTTAGTACATATTTCAAAAGAGAGCCAAGCTCGAGCTTTATTACTTCTAAATGCCTCATTTTCATGCTTATTTACAGTTTCATTTCCGATCAAAGCGTTTAATTACCAAGCATTCAATCAATCTACCGAGCACCGTAACCAAAGCAAACGAGAGTAAATATGTAATTGGGGGCGGGGGGCATAAGTGTGGGATGGGGCAGGGGCGCGCAAGCGTGTTAATTGCAATTTCAATTTAGTAAAAAAGCATATACTTAATATTTTAATTACGGTATAGAATTAAACGATTTCTCGCATTTAAGGCGGGATTTGAGTGTGATAGCCTTTGAAACAAACATTTCCATGTTTTTATATATACGTATTTGTTTATGCAAAGACAACAACTTGGCATGTGTCCAACAAATGCTATAGGCGATTTTAGCAATTATTAGTTGTTTATTTTTTTTTTCAAATAATTTGTATGTATACGTGCTTGAAACAAATGGATACGCCAATCAAGGGTATCCACTTGGGAATCAAAGTTTCACATCTATGACATTTGTAGGTAATATGTATGTATGTATGTATATAGAAATGAAGATGTCAAAGTTTTTGCATGTGAGTATGCAATTAAAATTAATCAGGACGGCTGACAAGCAGGTAACTGTGTTTTCGGGTGACAGCTGAACTTGAAGAAAACTTGAACTTCATCAACTAAAAAACAGAGAGTCTCGTCAACCACTTACTTTTACATCATTTAATATATCGACGAATAGGCTGTGTAGCCACTTGTAGGGTTCTATACATTTTTTTTTACAAAATCAGCATAAAAAGTAAAATAAAAAATGATATTATATAATTTTTGCAATTTTCAGAGTATTCTTAATTTGTTCAGTGTCAAAAATGAGTTACGATGTGTCGCAAATTGATTAATGCTATTTAAATGGCAGCATAATTATTTTTTAATTATGTTTTGGTAAAGGATTTACACATCGGAGTAGCCAGAATGAAATTTAGGGGGGGGGGGGGATTCTCGACCCAATTAAGCTGGCATTTCAGGGTACTATTTTATATGTATATAAGGAAAATTTGAAAGTTAGTGGGGGGGGGGGGGGGGGATCGACCCCCCCCCCGCCCCTACCTGGCTACGCCCATGGATTTACATAAGTAGTGATTAGACAACAAAAACAGAGGTGCATATCGCGCACACCCTCCTCAAAAGGGGCACAATTCAAAATTTTTGCATAAATCAATTCGTAGGATTTATCCACAATTAATAAAAGTATTTTTTTCTTCAAAATTATATTCTCTAACTAAATAGAAAGTACTGGTATACCTGTTTTGGTTTTAATTGCGTTGAATCTGTACGATCCACAAGCATTTATGTTTCCAGATCTGATTCTTGAGTTATGCCTCTTCTGAAGAGGGTGAGCGAAGTACTATTTTTTGAGGCTACATTAATGTATGCATCCGGAATAATATTTATGTAAGCACGTATGCACTTATAAATGAGAATTAAAGCGAGAAAAGAATAGCTTCAACCAGAGAAAATGATAAATAGGATATCTTAATAAAGCGAACTTCATAGAAAATTTGAGGGGCTGAGTAGGTTTCCTAGATACCAGGTTGTCTATGTAGGTACATATCGACTGCTGAGTGGAAGATCGACCTGCCTCGGCAGCCAGTTCGAAAACGCCCTATCTCCAAAAAACTTTTCAAGAACGCCCTATTTCAGAATTTAATTGAAAAACACCCTATCTGAAAATTCGGTTCAAAAACGCCCTACCTCACTGCAAAATGTATTGAAAATATGCTGATATAGGGCGTTTTTGAATCGGCAGCTGAGATAGGACGTTTTCGAAAAGTTTTTTGAGAGAGAGCGTTTTCTATTGGCTGCCGAGATATGTAGGTCGATCTTCCACTCAGCCATCGATATATAACTTCATAAAAAACATCACAGCTAAAATTTTAACTTATAGAGTCGAAGTTTATTTTAAAACTAACAATTTATTCTTGACCCGATTCCATCATACGTATTGTATTTTTAGTTTTTTTTTAAGTTACTCCTGAACTTATTTTCTTTATTGGCTATTTTCAACAAAATGGCCAAGCGAAATATATCCATTTAAAATGTCGGTATATGTATATTTAAAACACAGACATAATAGTCAAGTAGATACTATTAAAATGTAAATTAGGATATTTTTATTTATCACAATTTGCATTTGCACGTTTTTATGGTGCTTGAGTTTTGTATAAACTTCAGCTGGTTTGTCCAGATGTGGCATACGAATTAGCATTTAAAGTAGAAGAAGGATAGGAAGCTATTCTTCAATTAAAAAAAAAAATACGTTTGTCTGACTGCAATGTATGTATGTATGTATGGATATTTAAAAATTATTTATTGAAAATAGAGCGCTGTTTTTTTTTTTTAAAATGAAAGTATGACAGATCTAATGAAAGCGAAATTATTTGAGCTTGTTTTCGAAAGATCAGAATTTGAATTTCAAGATTTCTAATTGTCTATTGTTTTGAGATATTTTGGATTTATATGTGGTAGAAGTGGAATATAGAAAACATTTGCAGTGCACTGGCTATTGAGCTGTAATGGCGCCGGCAAGTAAAAACTTCACTTCAACTGAGACTTTTGGCCTAAAGAACGTACCTATGTATGTACGTAGTTACATATCTAAAAGCACAGTTAGACGACGGCATTGATCAATTAATTCCAAAAATAATTCCGATTTAACGAGTTTTGGGGGGCTTTACCTATAATTTGAGCTATAAAACTTGAAAAGCAGTTTAATAGTTTTAGTTTTATAAGCAAAAGTGTAAAAATGTTCCTATGCCGAAGCCCTACGGTCTGGCGAATACTATTTGCTGGCCAAAAGTCGGGAAGTAACCAACTGATTTGATCAAAGTGGCTGATTTCAAATCTGATATCAGAATTTTGAAATTCCAAATTCAAAATCGAAATAATTTTAAGTTTGAAATAGCATACCATAATTTTGCTATATGTATATTTTTTTTCTTATCATAGTTGCTTCAAATAAAAGCATGTTCCTTTAGATATAAGTATCACGAGTGTTTGTGTATTTGCATTAATTTGTACTTATTTATATGAAAGGACACTAGCACAACAAGTATATTACTTAAAATTAGGCTAGGTATTAAGTTAAACAAATAACGTAACGTAAAAGTTTGAACAGAAAATGCAGAACTGACTTTTGACCAGCAAATATTACCTGACAGACCATAATAGTGACAGTGACAGAAATAATAGGCTCGCCTTATTTTGACCAGATTTGGCTTTAATGTTTAATATCTTAAAAAAAAAGTAGCAGTAGTTAAACAACAAACACCATATAAATCCACATTTCAATCTTGGTACAAAAATTATAAGAATTTGACAAATATTCACCAAAATTTAAACTTTTTACTCAAAATTTTTAGAAAATTTTCTGGTATGCAGATTTATAGCTCATTCGATTTTAACGCATCAAAGAGCAAGATTTAAGTGGCTACGAAATACTGTTGATTTTCACTCTTTTTTCTGCTGGGTTTTGCCATGCAAAGTATGTTCGAATTTTTTTTATAACTTTTTCTTTAATAATTCGGAAGTTTACTGGTATTATTCGTACGTATGTACGTGTATATATAATTATTTAAGCAATGCGAGTGTTTATTTGTATGATTGACTACCTTTACCATACCAAAAGCGCTACTGTATGTACATATTTACGTATGAAATTTCCTAATTCTACGGGTTATGCGAATATGTTTTGATACGCTTGATATGATATGTCTAGTATGTTAAGTAAATACATCTACAGAGAGGTAGTAATGATTAGTATGTGAGCCAATGCAATAACCAATTGTTGTTACAATTAAATATGTATGTATGTATATTAAATGTTAAATTGAATTTTCCATTTCTTTGTATGTATTTAAGAAAAATTTACTTTACGTTTCCCACGTATGCGCTCCATCAGACGTTTCAATATACGAACGCCTGGCGTATGGTTGAGCCTGTGATTTAATCTATTCGCAAAACCCTGAAAGATATCAGTAATTTCCCTTTCGAATACTTGTAAAAATGCCTGCAAATAATATACAGACAAAGAACTTATTTTATTGAATTGCTAGCAAGGGTACTAGATGCTCTACCAAACATTGGAGCTCGAAAGAAATATTATTATTGGCAGTGTTACCGTTGTGCGACTAAAGTGTCAAATTGACACTTTTTGGAGATCGATGCGCCCTGACACCGACTTTTAACATTAGGCTTATTTTAAAACTTTTCCAAAAAATCGTGCGACCTTTGCTCCTTTTCTTTGTTTTAAAATTCCATATACACATTTTGACAATTCCTTCATAAATTAGATTTTTTCTTACGTGTTTAAAAATGTTTTAGTATTTACTTTTCAAAGGCACTTAAAAATTACACCTCTGGCCAAATTTGTACTGAGTTCAACCTTTTTATTATGTCAAACGTTTTCCGAATAAATGTCCCGAAGTAGAATGAATTAATGCCCCGTTTTTGTAGCTTAGAATTTCCCCCAATTTATTTGTGTTAAATTTATTATTTATTTAATGATGTAAGTACTTTTTTAACTGCAATTTGGTTTTCATACTAAATGCAAAATATGCATATTGCGTCTTTTTAATATGTCCCTCATCAATGGGTTATTATTTTAAGAGAAAAAACTATTTTTGGCAGAAAATGATGATCATCATTAATAAGTTATTAAAAATAATGAGGCATAGTCACAGATGCAATAAAGCCTACTCTAAGTAGCTTTTTTTGCAGATTTTCCGTTGAAAAAAGCTAAAAATAACGTTAGGGTCGATTTTATTTCGACTATGAATATGCCCTAATGAGTTTCGAAAGGTAAAATAATGAAAGTCGTTACATACAATGGTATAAACGATTCGAATGACTTGAAGACACTTTTTTTCGGCTGTGACACCTTTTTTGCCACTTTCGAAAAATTTTCAGCGGTAACACTGATTATTGGCATCATGCTTCCAAATATAGATAAATGTTCAATATGAATAGTGATCATTTATTTATATAATTTCCTCAAAATGCTTTAAGTTGAATGTAAACAATGCCAGTAGAAATTAATTTCAAGATCCAATGTAAAGTGAAGCTTTGGGAATAGAACTTCATTTATTGCCAATCGTATATGTATGTACATAAATATAGTAGCTTACATTCATATGCATATTGAGTACGACAATATGATCGGATTGGGTGTATGGTGCTGACGCCTCCTCATCAAACTCGAAATGCTGGTCCTGTACATAGCTGATTTTAGAGCCATCGCGCGAAAAGTGTTTTACTTTTTTCCGTCGATATTGCCTAGAAATTTGAGCAAACGAATTAAATTAAAGTGGCCGTAGTAAATATTTATTAACCCACAGTCGCACTGGGTTACCACTTACCTGTATACATAGGGTCCTACTTCCTGTACAATTGGTATGGCGCCTTGTTGTACCTTCTGCGCATTGGTCACATTGAAGATGTACACTTTGAAGATCAATGGCTGTGGGAGTTGTACGAATCGCTTATACTGCTCCGAGCCATCAGCAATAATTACATTCTGGGGAGAGAAGAGGTTGAGAATTTGAGTGGTGAAAATTTAATCAATTGTGCGATATTTAAATTACTGAATAAATTTTTAATGCAATTAATTAAATAGGAATGTGATCTACCTGATATCAAAACGGGGTCATTATCTGTAATTAGTTTGTGATATATGGACACGGTAATGGGGGATAAACGAGACACGCTAATGAAGTGTATGCATTAGGGTAGCCTAATTAATGCGAGAAAAGTAGGCGCTCACATTCAAGGCATAACAAATAAAGAAGAATCCTAAATGGTTGAGAAAAAGTAGTTTAGTTTGTTTTCATGTTTTCTTTTTCAAGAGAATTTATAAAAAAGCCAATCAATTATACTTTAGTCGCCGTTTCGATCACTTGATAACAAATTGTCGTAACGTTAAAAAACTTGGCTTTTTACTTTTTTTTTTAGCAAAAAAGCTGATAGTTGTTTGCATTTTATTTTGATGCAAAAAACATACAAAATAAAAAAAATTGCTTGGTATTTTTTGAGCAGAAAAACAATCGTAGAAAATATAGAAATTCAGTTTTTCAAGGATATCGAAACATATAGATTTTCGAAGGTCGTTTTCCGTTTTTTTTAACATCTTTTACATGCCTTTAAAAGCTTAATTGTCAGTGTCAGTTTTGTAGAATTAGAAGTTGCCGCTCTTCGCAAGATCACCAGCATTGTTGTTCGATGACTTTGTTCCAAAGAAATATTTTGCAACAGTATTTAGGTATGCTTGAGTTAAACTCTTCGAGCACAAAGAACGTTTCCGTCTTCCTGATCCCCCATTGATCGGCGAGGTGGCTCCGTAGGTGGTTTTAGAAGGTGAAGTTCTTGACTCTAACACAAATCTAAAAGATGATCCTCTCTTGCAGCTATTCATTAAATGGCAGGGAGCCTACTACGGTGTTTGCATTTAAGACCTCCCGGCTATTTCCACTTTTCTGAAAGAAAATAGTCTTTGCATCCGGGTGACGCTGAGTCACTCCGGAGGCCAACCGATATCTCTGAGTCAGTCAGTCCTTTTACATAATTTTCCCCTGGAAAAAAATTTATTTACCTGTAATAAAAAAATCTCCAAGGGTTAATCCCAATAGTGGGCATCTTATTTTGACCGCAGGGTCTCGTTTCAGCCCACTGTGCGCCGCGTCGATCGGGCGAAGAATTTTAGACAAAGGCAAACAACGGCCCAAATGTATTGCAAAAGTTGTTTTACGAAGTTTTACTTTCAGAATTCAATTAATAGAGCAACCCTAATGTTGCAAAAAATTAATGTACGGCGAATATATTAACACACATATGCACACACCCTCTCACATACTTTTATTGCATTCCGATATAAGTAATAAATAATGCAATTTGCTTAAAATTTTGACGCGAAATAATAAAAATGATATCGGCAGGAATTGCGACACAATCATTATGGGACTAATTATCATATTTTTGCACCCTAATTACACAGTAAGTAGGGTCAAATTGTTGACCTCGTAGCACAGTGACTTTTGAATTAATTTAAAGTATATCAACGACGTCACGCAAACTGTCAACTTTGGATTGCGTTGATTAAAAGTGATAAATATTTATTTTTTTTTTCAAAACGCTCATCAGAGTTACTTGATGTCATTGCTCTGGCGCTTCATTTCATATATAAATAATATGCATTATGATAATGAAGACGATAACTGGGAATGCAGTACTTCGAGAGCAATCATTCGAAAGGTCGTTTTGGGTACAAAATGGAAAATTCTTAGTCTTTCTAGAAAGTAGAAGTGTTTCTAGAAAAGACCGTACCCGCCTACGCTGACTAAACTTTACTTACAAACAGCATTTTTTTTTTGGTCGCAAAACCTACTGAACTTGTCCAAAAATAATATTCTAAGTCGACTCCTGCTTTATTTCAACAACCATGCGTCCAAGGCCTCCATAAGTTACGCGTTCACCTGGCTAAGAATGTGTGCTTAAATTTATGCGTAAATGTATGAGGCAATTTGAACATTCTTTGCATGAAGAATGTGCAATCAAATTTTATTGTCCTCGCAGTCAATTCGAATGGGACTCAAAAAAAAAAAAAAAAAAAAAAAACAAATTTGTGGCCAAATTGACAATGTGTAGTCGTCACCTCGACTTCAATTCAGTTCTTCTAGGACGCAAGAATGCATTGACAGTCAAAAACTGAAAACAACAACACCAGCAAACACATACAAAATTCAGGTGTCAGCACTCCAAAAGTAGCAGCCAAATGCATTCTCAATGCTCATAATTAAAATTCTGTCCGCGTTGAGCCATACAAATTGGGGCCACGGCAGCTGGCCTGAAGGAGAAGTGGATGAAGCAGCAACAATACATACACATGTATGTACGTTGTTGGCCCATTATAATGACAACTTGACTAATTTACAATTAGTTGGAACTACCTACACTTTTGTTCTGTTGCCGTATATTTTAGCGATCGGTGCTTTTTTTTTTTTTTTTTTTTTTTTTTTTTATTCGGGCGTTGTATCTCTCTTTTTTTATTTAGTTAGCAACGGAAGCCAGTGTAAAATATTGAAACTAAAGTTTTATGTTAAGGTATTTTAAGGTTGTTCGCATGCAAAACATGCATAAATAATAATAATTTAATGGCATAAAATACTTCAGACAATTAATTTTTACAATTTGGCGCTTTTGAATTGTGAATAAATACATATTTAGGTATACATATACATATATATATGTAGCACATGCGGGCATATACATACATACTCTGATATGCGAGTATTTAAGTTTTCGTAAATGTAACAGCACTTTGAATTTATTGAGTATTCTAAATTTGTATATGAAATAAATGTAGATACATTTTATTGGGGGTTTCAGCTAATAATTGATGCCATTATTTTATAAGTTTGTAAATCAATAGCTTTGAAGTCACAAGACAATACTAAAGAAATTTCAACTGGAAACGCATGAATATTCATTTCGAGAGAACAAAATTTTTAATTTGAATTAGTTTCAGTTTCTGTGTGTAGAAATTCCAGACTTATTTTGCCACAATTACCGTATTTTTCGGCCAATAATAATAAGAGATTGGCGCTTACACATATGTATGTGTTAGTCTTTGGCCGAGCTTCTAATCCGATCTGAAGCGTGCGCTTTGATGTTGTTAAACAAACCGCGATTGTAGTTTTAATGGGAAGCTGTTTTTGATGGCAGAAATACAACCGGAGGTTCGCCATTGCCTGCCGAGGGGCGACCGCTGTTAAGAAAAGACCTTTTCCCTTTCTTTTTGCGTTGTTGTTTTGACCAGTGCTTGAACCCAGGCCCTGCGGAGTGGTATTAATATGTATGGATTGTTAAATTATACCCCAAGCTTTGTTTTAGTTATAAATCAAATATTGATATAGCTTTGTTTTCCCACCCGTTATCAGTAGTTTGCTCTGTGTTTGGCATACAAATAATTTAATATGCTTTTCAGGTGAGCCCTTTTGACATGAACGCGCCTTAAGTTTGACAGAATTTACGTGATCCAAGCGTTACATAAATCATTACAATACAGATGAAAACTGTACTTAGAAGGTTGGCATATAGAAAATTCAAGTAATTCATGCAATTATGATAGGTTTCGCAGACATTTTCAGTAATCAAGTCGAAGGTAAAATGTAATTGACAAGAATAATTGGAAGCACTTATTTTGAAATTTTGATCATGCACAACACTTCAAGTCCAAGTTCATTTACCAATTGTGTATTTAAGGCAGGTAAAATAGCCAATTGCTGGCAGCTAGGCGGTAAATTAATGTTTGTCGAAGTGTGGTACGAGTTCGTGTGCAGCATGCTAAGTAGTCTGCATAAAGGTGCTCATAAACGTCAAGAGGAACTCTCATGAGACTTTCGCCATGTTGGTGTGAGAATTCTCATGCGTGTGTACACGCACATTGATTCTCACTGGAATTTTGTTCTTAAGAGATTTTTCTCTCAAGAATGATAGATTACAAGATTGCGCCCATCAGAGAGGATTTTTGAGAATAATTTTTGTGCGACGTCACACTGGTGCATTTACGAGAGAGAAGTGCCAAAACGCGAGCAAAAATCGAAGAAGAAGAAAAAATATTGCAAGCAAAACGTAAACAAGTTGCACAAGTGTGACGTCATACAAACAGCGCTTCTGTCAAATTCTCTGAGAGCGACCTGGATATTTCGGGGATTCTCGGCTCATTATAAATATATTCGGGACTACTTCGGGATTTTTAGATTATTACGGGGTTTTCGGAGTTCCCAGGACTACATCAGGATTTTTGGGATTCTCGGCACTATACTGGGATCTTCGGGACTACTTTAGGATATTTGGACGATTTCGAGATTTTTGGGACTAATTTGGAACTTTTGGCAATATTCCGGGCTTTTCGAAATTTTCGCGATTCGCGGGACTGTATGGAGATTTTTTGAACTATTTCCGGATTTTCAACACTACTTGAAGATTTTCGGTATTCTCGGCACTATCGTGGAATCTTCGGGATTTTCAAGAGCACTTGGGGATTTGTCAGACTTCGTCAGAGTTTTATAAACTTCTTTGGGATTTTTAGGGTTTTCGGGAGTACTTCGAGATTTGAAGGGTTCTCGAGGCTATATCGGGATCTTCGGGACTAGAGCGGGATTTCCGGGACTATTTTGGAATTTTAAAAACTACCTCGAAATTTTGGGTATGCTGGTAGTTTCGTAACTTTCGTTCATACATATGTATGTGTACATATGTATGAACTATATACCACAATTGACGACACGTTTTATTTTAGCTAATTAACCGACTTCAGAAAAAGGAGAAGGTTATCAATTCGTCGGAATATATTTTTTTTATGCACATATGTTACCGCATAACTTTGGAACACGTTAACCGATTTCTATAATGTTTTTTTTTTTTTTTTTAAGGAAAGGTGTTACCTCACAGGTGGTCCCATACTAATTTGGATCATGAAAAAATTAACGATAATCTTAAATTTTTATATGAGAATGGTAGTCGGTTTTGTTGTTTGCTTAAAAATTGCTTGTTTAAGTAACTTGTTTGTAAATAAACCAATATGCATAACGACATGCATATTTATGTTCATTGGTATGTATATATGTACTTATCACAAAAAACTTTAACGGAATATTATTATCGTTATATTTCTTTATAGTGTTTGTACACAACGCGTTGAGAAACGTAGCTACCAACAAAGCTCATTATTTAAAGTACGCCAACAAATGACCTGGCTGTCAAACAAGTGAATCTGAGTCGAGTTGACAGACTGGCGGCATTTGCTGTGGACTGTGGAAGTTTAAGGTGCGACTTTCCTAATACAAAAAAAGCGCAAACAGTTAGTGAGTCAATTATGTACTTACACGCGCTGCCGGCTGCTTCTTCGCAATGGTGTCACTTTGAAAATTGGTTAAGATTTGGTTCAAAGGCATGTAGGTATTTATGTACTTATGTACACATGCACATTGTATATTTGCATACATATAGAGAGTTAGGGTTTGGAAATTATACGCACCACCACCACCGATACAGTCGCTGAGTTTCAATTAAAAATTTACACCTACTTAAGTACTCCAGTAATGACTTGAAAAAAAATTAAGTTTGCTTTAAGTATAAGTAATCACAAGTATATACATAAGTACATATGTATGAATGTATATTAGACCGTATCACAAAAAAAAACTAAATTTGTTCTAAACGCTTTTGAACACTCACTGAAGGAGTATTTCAAGAGCATCGGATTTTTCTAGAACTTCTTTACTTGATTTCGGGTTTGTAAAAATGATGATGATGACCTATGATCAATAGCAAGAAGCTTAAAAATAAACTTGCAAAGCTTTTAAGCTTAAACCGTTTTGCCATTTGAGGGGATTTTTTTGAAAAGACATTAAGAGAAATTTTTTCGATTCATAAAAAACTCCATTTTTGGAGGTATTTTGAAATCGGTCCAGCTCGCTTAAATCTTAATATTTTTCCGAAATATTTTGGTGGACGTCTTAAAATATAATAGATTTTATAATTCCAATGGAAAAACAGTACCCTGTTGGTTTTTGTATGGGGAGTGATGCAGTGCAATATACGTACATATATGTATGGGCGAATGATTCTTCCCATAGATCTTGCGGAGATATTAATTTCAGTTTTTTTTTTTCAAGGGAGTTATGCATAAGTAAGGACATAAAACTGTAAAAAATAGGAACTTTTTTACCCTGCGGCATACTTAAACCAAAAAGAATTTCAAAAATATCAATGCACTCTTAAAACTGGTCATCACATCGCACACGATCTTCAAAAGTGATACAATTAAAAATGTGTAATTTTTGAAATTATGTGCTAAAAATGTACACGGAGCTTTTATTTCCCGTCTAACTCCCCATTTTATAGATGCGTATTTGTAAACGTGTTCTTACTTTCTTCTTTTCAACAAATTCATACGAAAATTTGTCGCGCATGCGTACCGCTTGCATTTTTTTTTCAATAGCTTTTCTTCACATTTTGCGGTTGACTAAAGGGGAATGAAAAAAGCAAAATGTTGCTGTAGGTTAGTGCCACTTAATAACACATTGCTTGTACACACTTAAATATGTACTAATTATGCAAATTTGTTATTCTTGTTGTTGTAACTGTTTTCCAATTCAAATTTTTCGCACGTTTCGGTAGCGCTCAAAGGTAGTCAACGCGTGCTTCGAAGCATTAACGCGCCAAGCCAAGAAAACAACAAAAAAAAAGTAGTACCAGCAGCCCAGCAACAAAGGCGATGACGCTGGCAACACGTTTGCCTGAAGCAAATGTTGCGCAACATGGTGGCGCTGCTAGCCAGCCATTTATGCTTGTGGTAGGTTGGTTTGTTTTTGAATTTTTATACCCGAGCGCACTTGTGCACAGGGTATTATAACTTTGTTCGCATAACGGTTGTTTGTAACAGCCAAAACGAATCGAGATAGATATAGACAAATGTATACATAAATGATCAGGATGAAAAAAGAAATCGATTAAGCCATGTCTGTCCGTCCGCCCGTGTATACGCTAACTCGAGCAAAAATTGAGATATCTCAACGGAATTTGGTACGTGGGGTTCCCTTTATCCAAGGTAGGTTGCTATTGAAAATGGGCGAAATCGCACTGTAACCACGCCCCCCTTCTCATATAACGGTACTTTTGAAAAATGCAAAAACTGTGATATTTCAGTAAATATTCGATCCAAATTGTTCAAAATTAGTATGTGAAGTAGAATTTTGGTACAACAAAATATTATTATGAAATTTTTGGAAAATTGGCGTCAGCCCGCCCACTTATGATGACATACTGTATCTTAGTAGCCGTTTCACCAATCCTTACCAAACTCGGTACGAGGCTTGGGTAGGGTCTAGCTAAGAAATCTGTTGAAAGTCTTTGAAATCGGGCAATAGCCACGCCCACCTCCCATATAACGGTTATTTACAGAAACACGAAAACTGCGATAAATCAGTAGCTACTGAAGTTTATTGACTCAAAATCGATTACTGCAATGACCACTGAGCAAAAAGTTGGATTATTATAAATTTTTGGATTTTGGGCGTAGCGCCGCCCACTTATGACCACACATGTGTATCTCGGTAACCGATTTATGAATTTTTACTAAACTCGGTGTATTTAATAACCTTCGTTCGAAAAAGCAATTCGTTGAGAATTATTCAAATCGGACTAAAATTGCACCGGCTTACCGTACAACGGTAATTTTCGGATATATGAAAACTCCGATATTTCAATAACTGAGGACGTTCATTTAATCCAAGTTAATACTTACAACAGTATTTTTACGTTAAATAAGACTGTTATAGAATTCTAGGTAGTTTAAAGAAAGTTGGAACGACGAAAGTTGATACCTGCGCCGGGTATAGAAAATTCGGTTTCGCCCGAACTTACATGCTTTTAAATTTGCATTTTTTTAGTTTTTTATTTGAAGTTTATGGCTTGTTTGTTGTTGTAGCGCTTGAAATTGGCTTTTCTTTTGTTCGCAAAGGTAAATAAAAAAAATAGAAGCTCGGTTTATTTTTTCAGCCAAACACTCCATAGTCAATGATTTTTGGTCTGCTTGCATTTTGGGGCCATTGTCAATGAACTTGTTTTTGCACGCAAAATTTTTGCATTTTTCCCCCACTTGGCTTGTATGTATGTATGTACGTTTGTACGTTTTTTTGCAAATTTTGCGTTGATTATATTTTTATAATCATTATTTACTATTGCCATTATTATTCTTGGTTCATTGTGACAGGCAATAAAACGCACGCTGCCCTTGAATTGTCTTCAATGGGATTGCCAGCACTCTCGTTGACATTACATTTGCAGTCTGCGTTAAATTACAGCTTAAAATGAGCGCCATCCGCTTCCTCTGTTTCGTTTTTTTAATTTTTGTTTTGCTGCTTTGCAATGACCCTAGATTTTGTGGCTATTATGATTGTTTTTTTTTTCGACAGGTGTTACTTAATTACTGCCACTGGGCATTGCTAAGGTTCTTAGCGCTTAAGTTGTTTACCAGCCGCTGACACACCCAGAAATACATAGTATGCTCAATCACTTTAGTCTGTAGTCGCCATGTCAAGTCAGATTTATCCGGTCAGGCAGAGGCCATCGCCAAGAAGATAATCTTTATTTTTTTCGGAAAGTAATTATTGCCTGATTTGAAAATGGTTCAATGGCAACTGATGAATGTACTTAATTTTAAATACTTTTGGACCTTATTATAAGGTACATTCATGTGCTTTTATATACATACATACATACGCAATGATAGAGTGCCTCCATGCAATAGCAGCAATTGTTTGCTTTTGTTAATTGTTTTAAAAAGTAAAATAAGTAACTTTAAGTGAATGAAAAGTAATTTTTTGTAGTACCTTGTATTCGCTCAGAACTTTTAAGGCAAACATATTCCGCCTGCTACTGAGCCAAGTGAACTTTGGAATGCATTTGATATTCTCAAAAAAAAAAAAAAAAATACAACGTTTTAAGCCGCTACGAAGTTTATTTCCTAGAACTTGAACTTAAGTTTTCATTGTTTAAACTCAGTATACTTAACGAAACTTTACAACAATTAATGAAGGTCAAACGAAGTTTAAGTCTTGCAATGACGAGCTGAAATACATGAGTATTCGAAATGGCCTTCAAGATGTTCAATCCAATACCTTTGGATCTGTGAGTGCTATGTTGGTCCGTAAATCATTGAAAAGCTCCAAAGTATTACAAATACTCTTAAATAAAATTGAGATACTGCTGTAAACTTAGTTCAGACGTTCCCGACGACGAAGTTACACTGAGAAAAGAGTTTAGTTACGTCAACTAAATATCTTCCCCTCAACTGACCTTATTAGATGAGATCTATGAATTTGAAGACGATTAAGTTACGGAAAGCTCATTTCAAAATTCTTACTTCCTATGTATGCACTGAGAAAAAAGGACAAATTTATGGGATTCGCGTGTTAACGAAAACTCACCACCGCATGGCGGTGACGTTGCCGTTGCTTCTCTCTCTCTCTCTATCAACAGTAAATTTGATATTACGCTACGTCGTTGACTAACTGAGCTTTTAGTTTTATCTTACCGGACCACTGTGGTGAAAATATCCGCGGTACGTTAAAGTCTTCAAAAGTGGATAGCGAGAATTTCACTGACTTCTAAATCCTAAAAAGGTTTGCAGAGAAGCTACTAGTAAGGCCAGAACAGAACAAATCGTGTACCAAGGTGGCTAAATTGCCGTTTTAAGCAACCATTTGGGTTTCAATGCCATCTACTCGCCCGACAAAGTTTTAACGGATAGAGAGTGTTCTATTTCGCCTTACTAGATTATGAAATGAACACAGAATTATGTCACAGGTTTCCTTTATTTTAGAATCGAACGGGAGCAGAGAAATGGGCAATCCAAAAGAGGAATTTTTTGGTAGGTATATACCAAAGATGTGCCATTTTGCTTTCATATGTAATTAAAATATTACTAATATTGGTGCTAGGAATACATAAATTATGTAGAAACATACTCACCTCTTCGACCTTTTTATCCACCATGCTGGGAAACAGGAACCAACCGCAGTAGGCGCCCAAAGCAGCTGTTAACAATCCAATGAAACTGACTATCAACGACCAATGAAGCATCTTCGACGAGCACCGAGGTACAGAGCCAGGGAAGAGACTCTTCGCAATGTTTGCTGTTGTCATGAGGGAGCAGCAAAAGAAGCAAATTGACGAAAAGTTACTAAATCGAATCTGGCGAGCTTACAGTATCACCAAAAAGTATGTATTTAACACACAAAAGCACAGACACTAATGATGAACGAGAACTATGTAAAAAAAAAAAACACTTAGATGAAGATGATGAAGAAGACACATAAATATTATGGATTGTGAAATAATAAAGAATACATTTAACTACTTTAACAGAAAAAGTCTCTTCGTTATGAGTAAGCGTTGGTTACATTTGTTTGCACTGGTGGTTGCTTTAATTTTCACATTAATTTTATTTATATTGTCACTGTTTAAATATTATCACCTCTTATTGGCGTTGCTTATTTCATTCTGACACTGTCTACAGGTTTACAGACTAAACTTGAGCAGGTTCTAGAAAACAGTATGGAAACACTTTGGCGGTGGGTTATTAAACTTTTAAATCGGTTGTTGATTTTCGCACTTTTTTATGCCGCTCAAATGAATAGCTTAGATGGGCCCTTACTTTACATTTTGACACATAAATAAGTAGTAAAAAGGTGAAAGAAACAAACAAAAGAAAATAAAAAATCTATAAAACAAAATAAGAGTTAGCAGAAATGTAAATAGATGACTGAATCGAACAGACGTGCCTAAGGAAGAGGTCAAAGCGGCGGTAAACAAAGAGAAGAGGCAATAAAAGCAATAGAGACGTAATACAAAAAAAAAAAAAAACAAAACAAAAAAACATTTAAGCAAAAATCAAAGTACAGTAAAAAATATCAAAAAGAAATACATATATCTATCGTCAGAGATCTGAAAACCAGTTTTTATTTTATTTTTTTTTATTTTTATTTTTTATTATTTTTTGTTTGTTAATTTTTATAGATACTGTTGAATGTCTAGGCCGCTGCATGGATGTTGTACATACAGATGTATGTATGCCATTAGCAGATTAACGGTGACGTTTACGTTAACGAACTAAGCTCGTAATTTTAGCCTAAGAATGCTACAGTCAGTTTTTCACGGATTTCCTTGAGGTTCATTGAATTTGACAAGTGAGGAAATTTAGAAATGCTGCCAAAAAAAGAGATACGCCTGGCAATTTTATACGCTAGTACAAATTGCTGTAGAAACAAACAGGGCGTCCAAGATCAGTCCATGCTAAAATTATGGGGGGGGAGGAGGGAAATCTTATCCCCTTTGCTGAGAAAATTGCAGAGGAGATGAATCCACAGTTGAAAATGACGGAGTCGATGGCCTAACAGTCGACTGGGATGAATTAAGAATAGCATTTTGTGGCTAGATATCCACAAGGCCGCTGGATCTGATGCCCTGCCGGCTTAGTTACTCAAGTAACTGTAAGAATGGTCTGCCCTATCAACAAGAACGACGCATGCTCCAACAGTGTATGCGCTATTGTAGAGCGTATGATGTGAAAGGTGAAGTCCATCGTCGACTGTCTTCTGATTAGGCTTTATTTAGCCATAGTAAATCCAATATAGACAAAGTATTCACCATACGCGAAATTTTGTAAAAGACCTGCAGGATGAGGCACAATTCATGTAAATGACCTTTTTTTTGGTGATTTTGAAGCCGCTTTCAACAGCAGGCAAATAAGTTGAAACTAAATCGCGATTACTGAATTTGGTATCCAGGCGAAAGTAATACAGCTGTCTAAAATGACAGCAGCAGCTCCGTCAGCACTGGGAATGGCTTTACCAAGCCATTTGATACGCACCGACTTTTAATACAGGGCGCATCACTATCGCGCGACTTCTGCTGGCATGGTTATACCAGATTTACAATTCACGTTGAAGGAACAAAAGAACATCGAAATTATTTATTTTCACCACATATGTATATGTAAATGTGTATGTATGCCCGTACTCTTCACTACAATTTTTATTGCTTTGAAACTCAAACACTTGAAACCACAAAAACAATTTATTTGTGTGGTCACGAATTAAAGCTATGCTGCAATATCAAAAAATTTTACTTAATTTTTTCTCGCCAAAAAAAAAAAAATAGTGAGCTCCCTTGAACTCTGGCCACACTGCTGCCTGATCATAATTAAGAAATTTGTTTGAGAGTACACAACCATTGCCATCACCGCAAATACCATCTTTGCTTGCTGATTATCGGACAAAAATACTACTTTATTGGCATAAATATTGCAGCACACTTTCGATTTCGATTCGCATGGTGTAGTGTGTGTGCTCGTTTCGGCTTTTTGATTTTCAATGATGATTTTCAATTGATTGCATTTGGCAATGCAGAAAAAACGAGAAGCACTTGTCCCTACTCCGGCAGCGGCCGCTTGCTGACACACAAAATTTGTGTGTGTGTGTGTGCGTGTTAAACACCACTTTGCTTACACTTGTATGCACTCGAATCGAAAGCTGGTGCCGCCGTTGCATCAACCTGAAAATCTTGTACAAAAACTCGACGCGGTTGCGGAGGTGGTCGCTGATATTGTGGTTGTTGCAGTGGACGCGTTGAATCGCGTATTATATGCGAGTAGACGTGGCCAGCTTGTTGCATGCTTCAAATGAAACTAACTGAAACGGAATGAAATGTTAATTGAACTTGAATTCCGAATTGGTGGTCGCGCGGCCAATGTGAAGTTGTAAGGATTGTGTTATCTTTTGTAGAAAAGTTACTAGTAGCTATGAGTGTTTGGCGACCACAGAACACGCTTGCCCACATAACTGACCATTGAAATACACTAAGCAGCAGTGAATGTTTCAGCTTAGTATTTATAATGGCTATTGCGTTGAAATACTTTGGTGGCGAAAAATTGCATGTGCTGTGCAACAATTACTGTTAGATATTATCACAGATCATCATTACATAGTTTTATTGATTCTAATTCTATTTTGTGTTGTTTTTGTTCTGTGTTCTTATCTTGTAATACCTAATTTTTCATCACTGGCATGTGATGAGGAGTAACATCGGTGATTAATTGCATGCAATTTTAGGGCGCACAAGTTACTTACATTCATGTGGACACACACAACACACAAGTTATAACAACAACAAATTGTCGTGTGGCCACGTGCAAGCACGAATGTACATACATACATTAGGCTTGGTCGCGAAAAAATCGTATTTTGTAAAGTTTATTTAACTGAATTTCGGCATCAACAAAAATTTCAGCATAGACAAAAACATTTCGAAGTATTTGAAATCAATTTCAAAGTGTTTGAAAGGTATTTTTCAGTACATATTTATATTGACCCAAATTTAATTATTTATCCTTGATCATAGAGTGATATGAAAACTACGCAAATGTTTTTTTCAATAATGAATAACATCTCCAAATCGTGTCATATTTTAGTATGATATGAAAAATTTGGACTTTGACGTTTCCCTGGTTCGAGTTTGTAAAGACTTCCCAGAGAAGGTGGAAAACAAAGACTTTCATATGATCTGCTGCGAGGTTACCCATACCTGGTGAGTAACTGGGCGGCTAACTTCAACCCCGGCGTTAATAACAGAAGGAGTGATTTTATTCACTTGGAAATACCAGAGCCCCAAAGCAACTCTTCCCCCGAGTTTAAATACGAAGCTGTAGTGAAAATCTAACTTTGAGGACCATGGAAGTTGCTTAATATTGCTGTGGAGGTTGTCCGCTGCCAAGAGACAATTTAAGCCAACTTTCTAAATAACTTCCATTTTCTTGTATTGATGAAAATTTTTATATGACAAAAATATTTGTGAGGCACACTTTTCAGAATATTTCTCATTAGCAACGGTGAGGTGAGGACAAACTTTCTAATTTGGTGTATGAATGAGTGGGTACATACATAAATATATGTTCATACATTAAGGTGCGTCACCGAAAATAGTAGTGCGTGTGGTTTTACGACCAAATTAGAAAGTTAGTCCTCACCTCACCATTTCTAATGAGAAATATTCTGAAGTGTGTGCCTTACAAATATTTTTGTCATATAAAAATTTTCATCGATACAAGAAAATAACTTGCTAAGATATATATGTATATCTTATATTGGACAAAAAAGCGTTTAATTTCTCAACTGAACTTTCTCTTAGCTGGATACATTTACAGAGTCTATTTTTTTCTATTATCCTTCCAAATACTAGCTCTCCAAAAGGGCGTTCTAGTATTGATCTCTTCATTCGACCCCAATCTTTCACCGCAGATCCTTTCCTTTAGGCTTTGAAATAGGAAATGCTCATCTAAATCGGGAGAATATCCTGCATAGGGTAGCATTTCTTTGCCCTGGTTATGATAACCCCACTTAATTAAACTTTTCTTGTCTTAATCGAAATTCACGAAGTTTCCTGCATTCAATGGCTGCCTAGTACAAAGGAAAAGACACAGCTTGCGGTACAAGTAGTCTATTAACAAATATCTGTTGATAGTAGGTAATATAATTATTTTCGTTTTGTTTTTTCTTGCACGAAGATTGATTGGGGCGTATTCTTGTTTTCATACGAATCGAAAATCATGAAATTTTCCTATCATTTTCTATACAAAAAATTCAAAGTTTCGATTCGTACGAAAACCAGAATACGCCTCATTATATCCATTCAAACTAATTTGGTCGATTTTTTTAGAAGCGTTACTACGCTTTACATTGTCTATCCTTCCAACTGACATTCTGTTCTAGTTCACGAAAAAGTGTTTATTCTGGAAGTCATAAAATTTGTAAAAACTTTTAGTCCCTTGGAAGAAGAATGCAATTTTTTTTAATTTGCTGAGTGATCCGCCTTAATGCATAGGCTTCTAAGGGCCATTATACGTTCATACATACACATTTAAGATGTATGTAGATATTTTTTTGGTGTTATGAGCCATTTGAAGGCTTATTTTTAAGTGCCAGTTAATTCAGTCATCAATTTGTTGCACTAAAAGTTCCGAAGCCTCACAAAGAATTTCACTTGAAATTTAAATAAATGAAAGAGGCGCTTTGTTCCAATTGAAACTACTAGGAAAAGAAGTTTTGTTTGCATGCAAATATTTTTTTTTGTTGACAAAAATACAAATTTTTGGTTTGCCACTTCTTTTTTTTTTTGTTACACTAATTAACCTTGTTTTATATATTTGTGTGTGTGTGTATATATTATTTTAGCATAAAAAACACTCAACCGCACTACTGTCGTATTGCATACCGTTTACTTTTGCTTTGCGTTTTACGCGTTAAAATATATGTATTTATGTACGTATGTGCACCACTTCGTCACTTTGAGACTAAGTTTCCACGTCTTTTTCTTCTTCTTCTTAAACATTCAACACTTTATTAACATCTCATTTGCGTGTGCGACTAGAGTTGAGCTTCAATTTAAACTAAAACTGCCAAACTAAAAAACATTCAAGCCAAGCTGAAACGATTTGAGCAAAGTGCCGAAATGCCGAAACGCTGCGCTGCTGCTACTGCTGCTGCTACAGCTACTGCACTAAAGCAATGTCAAAAAAAAAATATATATGTCTGTATAGAAATACAAAATAATATGAAAAGGTAAGAGCAAAATGTCTCAAAACAAAAAGGTAATTGTTGTAAGTGCCAAATACAACAACAATACTCATTAGCAGCAAAGCCACAAACTATACCGTGTTTCGTCACTATAGCACATCAGCTAAGCTGCCCTTGAGTCGCCGTAAAATCCTTATGAAATTTTTATTTCTCCCTCTTCTGGTCATACTGCCAATACATTGCGAATCAGGTGCGTATGTTTAGATTTTAGTTTAGTATAACCTTTTTCTCGAAATCTTGTGACTTTGAAACTGATTTAATTCTACCTCTTTAAACTTCCACTTGCCTGCTCGTTCTTACCTAAATAAAATTTTAGTTGCAGCACAAATAACGGCTTAGTTTTCACAATATGGCTAAAAGAGTGGGGATACAGGATTGCATTTGGATTTATAACACATTTAAATCTGCTTAGCTTATGTGCTTTAGTTATGAAACGCACTTACATATACATATGTGCAAACCTACATACCTTTTTACATGAATAATTTCTAATTTTGTTGTTGCTTACCTTTGTCAGTGGGAGTCTCTATTTTGATTTTCTTTGTGCGCATTTTGCCTCTTTTCAGCGTCGCAAAGGTTGCCCCAACTACACACACACACACACACACACACATACATGCATATGTACATACAAACGCGGCTAAGTGCATAGCCGGCACTTAATACATGTGGACATACATACATACTTATGTTCATAAAGGTAACCATACCTTTGCTCACTCACTCTCTCTCTCTCTCCCTCTCTCTCGAATTTTCGCTTTGGCCATTTTCGATCAGTTTCTTGCATTCCTCTGCATACCACCTGGTCTCAATGTATTGTTGTTGTTGTTGCTAATTGATCGCTTGATAATTTTGCCTTGCTGCTATTGCCTGATTTTGGCCTTTTTAGCCAAAAGCTGAGCGGTAAAGTGGCTACTTGATTGAGTTTATGGTTAGAGACCTTCAGCTGTAAACCTGAAGCGATGACGGCGACGGCAGCGGCCACAATGTTGGCCGCGTCGGTGGCCAACAAGCAGCTGATCGAGACATGAATTTTAAATGTAAACACTAGTAGCAGACGATGGCAACTACAACAAAAGAAACCGAAGCATCATTGACTATTAATATAACTGAACGCTATATATATCTGTATCGATTCATTAGTGGCTGCTAGTTGCACTAACTTAGGCTTAGGAAAGACTTAAAAAATATCTTTACTAACAATAACTTGGCGTATGTACATAAATATATTTGTACGTTTTGGCATTGTCTGCATGTTAAAGGTATGTAGGAGATACATGCAATAAAAATACATATTCGTCATTATTGTTAAAAATGTGCGGAATGTACTGATTTATTAAGTAGGTGTTAAACGTTCTCGGAAATACCGAACAATAATACAAGTGCTCTGAATTCGTTTAGTTAGAACTGAAAAATTTAGTACTAGTTCACCCTTACTCACTTCGAAACTTCTGCGTGTTATATTACGTGTAATTTATTTCAAGAAAACTAAAAACTTATTTAGATCCAACCAAAAACATAGGTGGTTCTCCCATTTTACTTTTTTTTACCCTCTTCCATATTGTGATACATTCTGTTAAAAAATGTCCTTAATTCGAGTAGCCTTTGATTTTAAAACCAGGCGTGCTCATCCCGAAGCTCAATTGGCTCACAACAACATTACTGTGGCACACTTTGGCTCACTTATGTACAACAAACACAGAATTCGTGTGAGCTCAACATACAAAATGTTCAGGGACAAAAATCGATCGACATTCATTCAATGAATTTCTTTTAAAATATTTTTAAACTACAACCTTCTTCAACTTCCGTCTCTCACTTCTTCATTCTTCTGGCTGCGTTTCTTTATACATTCCGGATAATCCCATTTCACAGCCGGAATGAACAGAATGCTTTTGAAATATACGTTAACATATCATCAGGAACGTTCTAAAGAATAAGTAAACAAAAAAGTGTATTCCAAACGTTCAGAATGAATAAAGAAATTCAGCCTCTATATTCTTTGGTACCCGTCGCCCAGGCAAACAAAGCCTTAGGTTTTCCTAGTAGGTAGGTACGCTCGCAAGTAGTAGACCGCTAAAAATGACTTATGTCCTAAAATAGGTGTTCTGCTACGAGGCACTTTGTAATGTTTTCATTCACTGAAATCCTCTTTGGGCATTTTTTTTATCAGAGCAAGGTCTACCTTAAAGCTGGACCATGTGTCCTATAAGCTCTTTGCCACCATATTTCAAGTTTGCTCTGCAGCGCCGTCCAGAGAAAACATTAGTAAAATAAGGCTTATTCTTTTAGCAATAAAATATTAAATCTATCACAAATATCGAGAGTAATTCTAATTGGTTCATCAATGTGAAGAGAAAATAGCTTTAAGGTTGCTCTTCTTAAGTTAGCTTCCAACATTAATTGGAATGGAGTTCCAGATTCGTATAGCGTCAATGAAAAACAGTGTTGTGGAATTGTTAAAACTGTATAGAGGTAAGATTAAAACGCATGATCGCCCCGATTTAGGAAAGATATTTTTTTCAAATAGGTAATAAGGTGTCTTCGTATTCATAAGTCGCAAAAGGAAAATGCAGTTTCTGGCCTTTATGTACATATGTAGTCGGAGATTTCACACCGCAGCAAGCGAGACCTCCAGGCAGATATGTATATGGTCAAATTTGATTCAAACATGATTAAATAAAATGTCAATTTTAAGGGCAGAGGCGGCATAAACTTTGCTGTATACCAACTCTGAGTACGTTATTATAGGTACAATTAACTGACCTACTAGCATTCGTCTTGTGCCGACTGGAGTGAAGCATGCAGAAAGCCTCAGATTTCTAAGTATCCCACATACTTTGCTCACTACAAAGTTAATGTGATCACACCAGCTAAGAAGAGAGTTGATAACAAAAACCCCAAATTATTTTGACGACCAGTTTTAAGGATCGATTATTTAAATATGTATATCGAAGGAACCCCGTAGATATTAAATTTCTTGTAGACTGGCAATACATAAGACTTTTAGGGATTGAGTCTGCTTAAAAAGACCGGGCCCAGAGGGGTTCACTGCTTTCTTTCCTCGATCTCGACAGGCCTGGTGCTCTGTTACAATATTCCACTCTTCGTCTCCGTAGAGCAAACCCCGGTTTTGAAATTATTTGATTGTTGCTTAATTATTATTTTTTTTTGATAAAATTTGTAATTTTTGCCAGTTATCCCAAGCTTCCCGAATTCAGGCTTTAAGTCTCTGCGAATTTCCTCTATTTTGTCTATAACAGATGGCAGAGAAAATGATTTCATCACTCACACCTTCGCCCTCTGTATACAATTTAATTAAAAAAGCTAAGCTAATTCAATCTAAAGCTTTGGTACGTACTATTTTTTTTCGCTCCAAACACTTTATGTCAATGAAACTTAAAAAAAAACAATTCCACTATTGACCTGAATCCGTTGGCAGAAGGCTGGTTCGTATGTACATGGTTATGTGGGTATGCATGTATGTACATTAGGGTAGTCCAAAAACAGTAAACTCGGAATTGTAATACTCTCACCGCCTAGGATTGTTCTATTACGAAAAAAAATATACCCCTATTTTTTTATTTTGAAATCAAAAAATATTTAGAGATCGCTCAAAGCGCTCAAAGTTTTCCATGTATTTTTATATGGGGAAAAAACAACTTTTCGTAGAAATGGTATAGAATTCTTGAAACCCAATATTTTTCGTAATAAAACCCAATTATGTATTTAATCATTTTTTAATACTAACGATTTTTTATTGGTCCCCCCATTGAATTTTTCGGGGATTTTGTGGGATTTTGGCGGACCTATAAATTAAAGTTGCGATTAAAAAAATGGTTAAATAAAAATTTGAGTATTATTATTGGGAATCTGCTGCAGACAAATTGAGTTCTCTCATAGAAAAATATTGATTTTTAAGAATTCTATACCATTTCTACGAAAAGTTGTTTTTTTCCCCATACAAAATACATGGAAAACTTTGGGCGCTTTGAGCGACCTCTAAATATTTTTTAATTTTGAAATAAAAAAATTGGGATATATTTTTTTTTGGTATAGAACAATCCTAGGGGTGAGAGCATAAAAATTCCGACTTTACTTTTGCACGTGTATTTTTGGACCACCCTAATGCACATACATATGTATGCGAGCAGATTG
>NW_023458825.1:27245-36907 GCF_013731165.1 Rhagoletis pomonella | reverse complement strand
GTAAATTTTCTTGAAGAAATAAACACTCTAGCATTTTTTTCCTGAGAGCTGCAAACTGACTTAAGAAATTTTGATTAAAGAAACAGCCCTTAATAAAAGATTTTATTTTTTACTGAAATAACTGAAAAAATAGAATAAAACTATAGTTTTTATTCTCTTCAAATAACTAGAAAATGTTGTTGGTAGATATTTTCCAAATTTGGTAAATTTTTTTCAAGTAGAAGGTAAGTATTTTTTTTCGTCAGTGGCAACCCTGGATGTGTGTAGAAATTAGAGAATTGTAGAGAGAGAGAGAGAGAGAGAAAGAGGGAGAGCAGAATACAACACGAAACTTTTATGCTCACACGCGAAATTTAGCTACAAAATTGCAACAATTTGTTATACTGTATATTTCGGATATAAGCACAGCTGCTTCTAAACGGAGAAATGTTTTTTTTTTTTTTTTTTTTTTTTTTATAGAAAGCCAGCTTATGCATTAAGAAATAGTAGTTTAGGTAGATTTTTTTTTCTTGAGTTCGTGCTTATATTTTTATAAGTATATACGGTGGTGGGCCCTCAAATATTTACCAATTTAAAATGCTATAGTTTTGTTCATTTCTTTTTTTATTTACAACCATCAGATCATCATGTAAAATTTTAAGAAAAGTGCATTACTGTTAGATTTAGTCACATTCAGCGCGGACAACTGCATCGAGTCTATCTGAAAATGATTCACAGGCTGCACAAATGTAGTCTGGTTATTTTTCCCCAGTGGCAGCGAAGAGCAATCTTCACGGCGTTGGCCTCGAGAATGGGACATACGGAAAAATCCATTGCTTTTAATTCTTAAGAATATGGTGGCCATTGTTGTGAATAAATGAAGTTGGGAAGGTTTTTTCTAAAAAACGTTGAATTTCGCGAACTTTGCAACATGCGACATTCGTGCAACATATGAAGCATTACCGGGCAGACTCGATGCTATTTTCCGCGCCAAATATGGCTACATCGAACTGTAATACACTTTTCCTGTGATGAGGAACGGATATTTAAAAAAAATGTGATTGAAAAAATTTACCATTGTTTTAGCTCCAGTATTACCAAGACGGGAATTAATTTATCTGGGGTGCTTGTAAGCAAGAAATACTGTACGAGTAAGTAGTTATGGACGGCGCAACGAGTGCGGAATTGGGTGGGCACCAAAATATGTAAACATTACTTGCCGAGTGAAAGGATAGTAATGAAAGCATGCGAGAGAAACAAATCGTGCCTGAAATTGAGAGCGCCATTATGTTTGAGTGTGTGTTGCAGAGTGTAAATTAAATGTATGGCTTTTGCCTTCGTGCCATGCACGGACACAGCTGTTCTTTGTTTTGTAGCTCCTGTGGCTTATTTTTCGATGCCCTCCATGCGTTGAAAGAAAATACCACACTTATAAAAGGGTCAGTTTAGAATGCCAGTCATAGATATTATGTTTAGAGATGACTAATTTCTGCCACTAATCCAGCATACAAATAGGTATCTAAGGCGCTAGGTGGTTAAAATTAGATTACGCCACCAATTGAAGATCTCTGGGGTAGACGATTTCTTAGCAAGCATTGATGAAATACGAGAAGAGCTATTTAAACCTTAGCCTTGCGAAAGTAGGGCAGCTGAGTTGGAAATGCTAAATAGATGCAATCAATAGGTTCGACAATAATTATCTGTCATCCAGAATAAGTTCCCATAGAACAGTGCCCGGAAAGAATTCCTGCCAGAACGGACCGTTAGTTCGCGTAAAGCCAGCTGAAGACGCTACTTTGGCCGCCAGCGGTCGTCAACCGGCCAGGTGGGCATTTGCAATCTGCCATGTTGGGATATTCGGATAGAGCTCTCTGAGCTAACTTAAAACTTATCTCTCAAAGAGTGGTCCGTAGGTTGCTGCAGGTACTCCTATGATGTAAAGTTGCCCTCAAGGGTGTCTGCCTAGCAGTGAAATTGCCTACAGTGTCACGGTGCCTATAATTCCACTCACCATATGTTATTAAGAAGAAATCTGAGGTGATCCAGAGAGAAATTAGTAGGCAGTCGGATGCCCCCATTATAGCGCCATCTTTGCTTGATATATGCTGCTGAAATCTAGAAGCCTTAGCTCAAGATTAACGGAGAGTTTTTGACAGAACGCTCCTCTTTCAATTCCAGGGTACGGAGCATGAACCAACTAACAAGATCACCCAGCACGGCAACCGTGTATTTGTAATTGCATTTGAGAAAAAAAAAATAATAGTTGATGACGTCATTTTTTAATCGGTTCTTTCACTCACACACAGGTTTCATTCCGTTTTATCCAAATGGTGGCGAAAAATTGACGTCACTGCAAAAAAATTAATTTTTTCTCGCACGCCGTCCTGGGTGATCTTTAATCGTTCGTTCATGCGCTGAGCTTGCGCAACTTGCCGCGCATCAGGCGAGGCTGCTAGCAAACGAGTACTCATTATTAGCTCTGCCCTCGTGCGCGCGTCGTTGCGAGCGAGGCACTCATTTGCAGCAGCAGACGAGCGAGGCGAGTAGATGATCGAGAATATGATAGGCAAACGGATTGTTTAGTCAGAAAAAAATGATGGGATATAAATTGTATCAACTAAAAATTTCGAGTTAAGGATTGTATGTACACATGCACATATCGTCGTTTAAACTAGCCGTTTTACAGTGACGAGTTAACTCTCATTCAGTCTACATAAATAAATACATGTGTACATACATAATGGTGGGCACGGTTTGAGCCAAGCTGGCAGCCCTGCTCACCTCACGAGTACGAGCTGCGAGCAGTGAGTAGACGTTTGCTCGCTCGCTCGCTCGCTCGAACTCCGAGTTTTTGCATACCCTGTTAAATTCTAACATCCATATTTGCGCTATCCGTGAAGAAATATGTTTTGTGGACCTCTGCCGCTCTCCCATCCACCCTTTAGAAGAATGTATGCAGAGAAGGATCCAATAGGGGCCAGCTTTGATACTCGCTGATCAGTTTCTTCCGGTGCATATAAAGTCGAAGGAGAACCATTGAATAATTTTCGACTGAATTCCTCCAGATAATTCCCTAAATTTCATACAGCCAGTCAATTACCTTTGGACAGACGGCCCACAGCTTCCATATGGCGTTTTTACAGCAGTGCAGAGCAACGTCATATGCACGACCCTTTTACTCGCTCCTCAAAGATTAGCTTTCGGTATATCTTTCTGTGTAGGACCACAACTGCTTGGCCATGTCAGAGACCCTAAATGGAATGCCATAGATTGAGAAAAGTTAGGCATTCGGCACTTTATACCCCTTGGGGACAACATAAGCAATGATCGGGGAGTCTCTTCCTTTTAGCTTCTCCAGCTTAGTCGAGCCATTGGTAGGGCTTCGATTTCTTCGATCTTGGGGTTGCCACCTAAACACAATTTTGGCTAAGGTTAAAATTTTTTTTAATATTTAAATATATTTTTGTACTTACAGAACGTATACCACTGTAAAAGTGCTACTCATTACGGCACCTTATCAATACCTAAATAGTTAAGTTTTAAGGAAAATAACTCTCAAATGCGTTGGTTTTTTAAATGCTGTTAAGGAAACTTTTGGTTTCTCAACTTTTTGTGGCGTTCGTGGTATTTTTGAAAATCATTCTCATTTCTTGTTATTGTTTACCAAAAGCAGTCAACGGTTGTTGTTGCTGTTGCTTGCAATTTCGGCTATCTCACAGGAATATCCGCAGTGCCAACTGAGTATCGATGTGTTAGTAATTACGATTACGCTCACGACGAAGGAGTTTCGTGTCGTTTGCACAATTTCGCAATTACTTAGTTGTGGCAAGTTTCAGTTTGTGGCAATCACCGAACGAGAGCAGTTCGAAGCAGCGGTTAAAGCAATCAATGTAACTGGATATCCCAACAAGGCATTGGGGCAACAGCACTTGCTGCAAGCAAGCAGAAGTGCAGGCCGAGAGCGCAAAGTAGGAGCACAAGGCAAAGTAGCCAGTGAAGTGAACTGCTTAAAAAATAAGCAAAATAAAGTAGAACTCAGCTTGAAAAAAAAGAAAAAAAAAAACAAAACAAATCTACCGTGAGGAAGGACAACAAAAGTGTTGTGCATGCAGTGCTAACACAAACAATAACAAAAACTAAATAAATAAGCAAAATAAAAACACCGAAATTTTCATTCCAGATACAGACAAAATTTTTGCTTTCGCAAGGAATATTGCGAAAATGAAAATTCATTCGCTAATATACGAAAAAGTAGTAAAAACATACCTAGTTCAGGGAAAATCTATACATAAAACTGTTGAAGTGGTGTAGTTGAAGCCGTTGAATACGAGTATTCTTCCAGCCCAACACATTTGGAATGTTGAATATAAGTTTGTTTTTGTTCGCTTGCGAGATGCGATAAGACCAAAAAATTTACACACAAATAATTACAATCATCAAATAGTCAAATCATTGTCGCAGCAGTTGCTGTGACGGCAGCGACGGCAAATCCAGCCACACAATAAGCAGCAGAAAAGGCTACTACAACCCAAACGCAACCAACAACGACGGCAGCGACGATAACAACCGACGCTCGAAAATGTCAACACTTCCGTTTTTGTTGAGCGTCGCCGATGAGCTCGATAACCTCAACTCCCAATCGTACATGGACGACTTCGGGCTGGGCTTCCATCCGCACCGCCAGTACTACCGTACGCCCACCATCCAATTGTCCTTGCCCGCCAGCACCGACTGGATGGAGCATGACCGCTCGCAGCGCTATCGCTCGCACAAATTCGTCTTCGAAACACAAAACAATCTAACGGCCACCGCGGAGGGCGATGAGGCGGAAGGCACCGATGAGGCTGGCAATGGCGGCCGTGGCGGCGCGCTGGACGGCAGCGGTACGGACAATGCGTATGTAGATCGCTACGGCAGCGGGGCAAGCACGTCCGCCGCCAGTCGCCAAAAATACACTTCCCTACTCAACTCGAACAACGACGGCGAAGGCAAGGGAGTGCTCGGCGGCAGCGGCAGTGGCAGCGGCAGCAGCAGCACCAAGGGTGGCAAGCGCGATGACGCCGATGCCATCGATAACACAGTGCAGATGTATAACTTGTCGAAAAAATGTTGCAAGAATTACTATCGACGCGGCGACGAACCGCAGTCGGGCGTACTGACGGCCAAGGAGAAATCCGCAGAAGGCGGCTATCGTTTGCATGCCAAGTGCATGGAGGGCGCCAACTCGTCGTCGGATGAGAGCTTACAGAAGCCCACATCCTCCATTGAATTTTTGACGTGCTTCCTGTTGAAGAAGTCGCGTGCGCCCAAAGGAGCGGGCATCAGCGGTGGCAAGAAATCGTCGTAGGACACGGTTTCGAAGCGTAGAAGCAATTGTTTCTGAATATGTTGGAGAGGGGCGGGTGGCGATGGCGAAGGCGAAGGCGAAGTCAATGGTGACGGTGATGGCGACGGTAACGACGTGGGGGGAAATCGTGGCGTGCCAGGCCGGAGTAATGGTAATGGGGATTGGAGAGCTTGTTGCGGTGAAATTGATTATCAGAAGTGATGGTGGCGAAGGCGAAGGCGAAGGCGAAGGCGAGTGCCGATTGAAGACTGACGATGGACGATTTACGCAGTCACGCGGCTGTAATGTTGCTACAATGCAACTCAACTGAGCAACTGTGCAATCGAGTGAGTGGCGAAGGTTGTAACGTTACACCTTGGCTCTTCGTGCACAGACAAACTGACGCGCTTTCACACTTTATTTGGCAATGAGTTTGCGAAGCTGTCAAGGGTAAAATACAAGGTCTTCGAGGTGCAGACGGGCGTTGAGGGATTACGGCAAAGGTTGGTTGGAGAAATCAAATGCGCCGCAAAAAGTGCAATGAAAAGGGATTCTCATACAAAGCGAAAGTGAGAAGAAAATGCAGCAGTTTTGATGCATTCGCATATAAAATTTAGTACTTACGCATAACATTTACATATAATCGCATATAGCAATTTGAAATTAGTTGTAAATTGAAAAAAATGTAGACTTATTAGGGCCGTTTTCACCATCTCTGGTTAACACTAAGCTCCAGTTAAACCTCTTTACCGACGTTCTCGACACAATCTTATATGTATGGAGTCAATAACGTCGGTAACGATGTTTAACTGGAGATTAGTCATGCAACGCTAAGTATGCATAACTGGACTATTAACCAGAGATGGTGTAAACGGCCCTAAGTGTAGTAGTGCGTGGTTAAGTGAACGATTAAGGAAAATATTCAAGCGGTGCCTAATTGTTAGTTTCGTAGCTAAAAAATACCTAAGGCCATAAGCAACTGAACAGCTAAAGGCCGAGTTGGGTTTTTTTTGAAACTTAGTAAGCTTTAGCAAATAAATGTTTATAGAATGTTTGTAATGTATGTACGTGTAGCGGTAATTTTTAAAAATTTGCCCAGTTATTTATAAGCAATATTCGCATATACATATATATTGTTGGAGAGGCGGTGTTTTGGTGATGAAAAACATTGTATAGTGTTTCTTATTAAAATTTTAAAAGTTCGACATCTAACTATGCGAAATTTTTTAATTTTTTTTTTGCAGCAAAAATTCATGTAATTTGTCTAAATTCGACTTTTTGGAAAAATAAAGGCCTTGAAAGACCGGTGCAAAATTGCAAAATGATTTTTTGCTCGCTGTACCCCCAACTTTGTCTACTAGGATCGAAACAAAGTTAAATGTTGTATAGTTCGGTAACTACTTTTACATTCCCAAACGTCAAGGCTTCAAATTGCAGTACGGACTAATCTCTTAATAAATTTTATAGTCTTAGGTCTATACGTCATTAGTGAGCGCTGGTTCGTCATTAACTTCTCGAAGCGCTGGCCAAGTAAATGCAAATGGAAAACAGCATTAAATGATAATATCCAGAAATTATCAACAGGAAATGTATTGCTTTTCGTCACTTCAAGCAAAAACAAAAAAAAAAAACAATAAATAAGGGCTTGACTGAGAAGTTTTCGTCCATCTACCGTATAGCCTCGATATTTATACAAAATTCTCTTAGGGCCGTTTAACTGTCCGTTAAACACATCAACTGCTCTATCGATCACATTACAGGCAGGCGATAAGGGCCTTCTTCTCGATGACTCTATTTGCCCATCGCTTATTGTGCCCCATTATTTCTGTCATTTTGCGAAGGAGGCGTAATCTTGCAAACCATCGTACGCTTGACCTAACAGAGCAGCCCGCTCCGGTAAATAAAATACGGTCACAATAAGTGATTCCGAAACTGTGGGACATTCGGCTTATATCGCAATAGCACTTCGTCTGTAGACTGATTTGTTGCCCCGACTATACGAACCCAAGTGCAATGCATCTGTCCACACCTCGGAAACATAAAATATTACGTAGCTCAGAGTGCTCGGCAATCTTTACCTATGTTTTTTTTTGGTTCTCTGGTATCTAACATAATTCTCGAAGATGTCTTGAATGTGTTTGGGATGGGATCACAAAATGTTTAACAAATTAAAAAAATCTGTATTTAAATAGAAGCGTCGGGGGTACTGCGCATTGTACTTACAGTACTCACAGCACCGCTTTTCCAGAGTTCTCCAGATATTGTTTTCTCTGATATCGGTTTGACCAAATGTGAAGCTTCAATTTTCACAGGAAAACAAATTGCTTCGATGCCAGGCCTACAGATAATTGCAAAGCTTTGATTCAGTTCAATAAAATTGCATTCTAAGACCTTTTCCGCAGAGACAAGCTCTAATACAAAGCCGTCTAAAAGCAGATAGATCATTTGGATTCGATAGAAACACCAATTGGTGAAGCTTCCATCGCTTGGGGAAAACGCTTTTCTTTATAAAGTCGTCTTCACACCTTACGATGACGGGAACCGTTTTCGAACGATTTTAAAGCTGGCTTCAAATTGTGAGGCTTACATATATACCCAATCGGAAAAATGAGGAACGCTGGCAGACCTTCCTTTTGCAAGGTGTATTAGAAGATCTGCCAATAGCGCTGCCATTCGAATTCGGGCGAGAAGTTGTATTTGATAAGCAAACAAAGTCAAATAAAAGCGAAAATTGCAGTAAACGTTTCTATGAGGGTCTGTTGCAAAATATAAACTGTGTCATATTTATTCCAAGTGAACGTGTTTTTTTTTTTGGGGGAAGCTGAATCAGATGCTCTGGCTATTTGATACAAAAATAAATGGGATCAAGAAACGCGAATAGAAGACCTCTCGCTTCAAAATATTGGAAATAACTCTGCCAAGAAGGCTTAATTTGTCTAATTTTGCCTACTGGGTAGTTATGTTAGATATGCTTACATAAATATACTAGTTAACCCCTTGAGTTTATAGAAGAGAGCGTGGCGTTTATAGTAAACTGAAAAATAGCGATAGATGTAGTAAATTCAGAGAAACATAGTCTTGGACCCATTACGAACAGACAGCTAAACGCACTGTCCTGTTGTAAGCTAAAAAGGGATACGAGTTTGCAAGAAATCGTAGCACTTCGTTAATTTAAAAATTAAAGCGCATTTCCACTGAAAATCTTTATTACTGTTTTATTTTTTTATTTCTTTGCCCCGAAGGACGTCGTAAGCTTTGCGTCATAAAATATAGCACTTTTGCAAAAAAATGGTGTACTTTTTAGATGACTTAATGAAGCCCCACCATTTAAGGATGCATACAAAGAAGGTCAAAATTGTTTTAGCACCAGGTCATCGTTATATTAAGAGTAAGTGTGGCGAATTAGAAAGAAGACGGTAGAAATATCAATGACCCCATTTAAACGGAAAAACTCTTTCATTCTGTGTCTCGGCAAACCTTGCCGTACTTGCAGATATCTCACAGAAAATAAGAGTCCATAGCATCGAAGGAGAAGGGCTGTCCTGCGGCAGCGCTTTTATTCTTGGCCTAAAAGTAAGGAAGGTCCTGCTTTTCAGTCCATTCAATCTAAACGAATAATTTTTACATTACACACCGTTTTTGCGCTTCAACACTATTTGTGTATTGGTCAATGCAAAAGTTCTATCAGGCGTCGCGAAGCAAGCCAGGCATTTGCTAGTTTAATAATAAAACTGAAATGAAAACATCATTTATGAGCAAAATTTCATAACGGTCAAACCAAAAATTATAGAAGTTTAAATTTTATGCCGGCCCATATTTAAAGATTAAGCAATAATAATATGCCGTCAAAAAGTTATCGCTCCCCTCAACTTAATTCGGTCTTTAAAGGGTTAAACGCAAAAATTATTTCGTGCCCACAAATCGTATCCTGGGGTCCTTTAGTCGTCGGGATTGTATCTAGGACTCCGATCTGGTGTTCGGCGAAGATCATTGAAGTGAAGTACATATATTGTTGCATGTTTTTTTTTTTTAATTGATTGAATAAAATTAAGGGAAACACGCTATTTTTCCAGCACCAATACACCTCTTCAAATAACACAACTAATTATGATACAAGAAATTTGTAACCATTTCCCAGATGCATGCAAATTTTGCATGCCAGTTTTTTTTTTATAAATAATAATTGCAAAAAGAAAACAAAAAAAAAAATAAATTTTGTACCTTCTTTTATACCAAGAACCAGATATACATGCATACATACATATGTGTTTTTATACCAGTAATTAAAGGAATTTAGAGCAAATTATTGCATACATTAAAGCCTCAAAAATATATGCAAAGTGCAACAGCATTAAGA
>NW_023458825.1:15172-27145 GCF_013731165.1 Rhagoletis pomonella | reverse complement strand
CTAACGTTTCAAATAAAGAACCGATGAGATTTTGCAAATTTTATGCGTTTTTTTTAAAAAAAAAGTTATCAAGCTCTTAAAAAATCACCCGTTATCTGATCATTCGATCATGAAGAAATTAACGGAACTCCTAAATTTTTAGATGAGAATTGAAATCGGTTGCGTTTTTGGCTTCAAAATTACTTTTTTGTATAAGATTATTGTTTGCGCGCATAAAAATCAAGCATTCAGTCTTTACACTACATTAAGAAAAAGTTAAAAGATTTTGTTTTTTTTTCATTTAACAACTGCCATTTATAAAAACTTTGATTTTTTTATTTTTGTGTGAAAAATTATAGGGTATGATTACATTCCTATAAATTTTTTTTTTTTACTTAAAGAATCGTTAAAAATATCAATCAAAAGCCTAAAAGTATTCCAGGAAAATGAATTTTGAATGGAGCACGATATGTTCGCTTCGAAAATTAATGCAATAAAGCAGACTATGCTTTTGGAAAGCAAGTTATAATGGGAGTGGGAACGGAAAGTTTTATTTGTTTTTCAAACAAAATACTTTAACAAAAATCCACCAAAATAAAAAAAAATACCTTTTTACCAACAAATTTGTGTCAACCAATTTTGGTAATATTTTACTAAAGTGGCAACCCTGCACGCATCGAGCGATTACTTGCCACGATTTCCACATTCTGACTCAGATGCCATCAACAAACACCCCATCTCAACGCGTCGCGACGTACGAACTTCGCGTTACATGCGAACAAATCATCGAGTGGCATCGCGTTACTTCGCAACCTGCCGCAGACTCATTAATTGCAACTAAACGGTTCTAGTGTCCTGTGCAAGGACACCGGTGCGGGGTGTAGCGTCGTTTGCGGTGGATTGTTTTGATTTTGCCAGAGCCACAACAAAGGAGCGGTACATTAGAGGGCGGGGTGGAGCATGTCGTTGAGAGAGGGTTAGCGAGAGTATTTATAGGAGCTGCGCTCGCTCGAGAGAGTGAGGCCGGGCAATGCGAGCAATAAGGACACTTGCACGTTTGACAGCCAAAGATGTGCGTGACTGCAGCAAAGGAAAGGCTATAATTTTGAGTGTAAGTATGTACATATATTTAAGTGTGCGATGGTGTGCTTGAATTTTTGGCATATACGCTGATACATATGTATTTATGCTAGTATGCATGTGTGTAAGTATATGCACTTATGTGAATGTTAAATATGGAAAAGTAAGTCAGCGCATAATTACTTCTCAGATTTTCGTATGAATTTTCGTTTTGCTTGCATTAATGCGCTTAAAAAGTCATACATATATGTTATGTACATATGTACACGCATAGGTTTATTCATAAGTGTAGTATGTATATGAACAACTATGACTCTCAATACCATCATGAGTAATAATTCCAAGCCAAACGTTATTCCATCATAAAAATATTTCTTTTACGTGCAAAAATTCCATTGCTTTGTAGTAGAAATTTTGAACTTCTGTTTGCATATTCAAGCACTTTTCCTTGGCGCATTTCTTGCATGCCTTTTTAAATAGTGACTCTCTATGAAAACTGGTATTCTATGAATTAATGCAATGCGAGATTAAATATGTAAATATAAAAAGCCTTAATGCTGAGGCTTCGGTTAAATTCACTTCGCTTTAGCGTATGCACCACTCAAACTTCGTCTTTCATGCCAGTAAGCTATGCAAGTTAAATTGAATATTAGATCATTTAAGTGGCTGCATGGGATTTTCCCAAGCTGTTGGGAATTCTTATGACTACGGAAAATGGTTTTTATGACTCATTAAACTACCTTTTTAACTACATATTTCACTTTCTTTGAACCACAAAGGGAAGGTTTTGAATTCCTAGTCACAAACGCGTCTGGCGAAGGTTATATGTCTATTCTCGATTATGAAATCAGTAATTCTTACTTAAGTTATCATTTATTGCCTAACTTTGTTTGTGATAACACGATATTTTAACCCATTATCAAGCTTAATTATGTACCTATAAGTTACGAGAATTTAATTTGACGAATTTTAAAAAAATTTTCATTAAAATTTTCAACTTTTTAAGCCGATTTTTTAAACATTTCTGAGTACGCAGTTTTGTAGCCTATTAAATTTTAGTATAATAAAGTTCAAACTTGAAGTAGCTAGGATTACCGTTTGACAATTTTTTGTTCACGCAATTTTTTCCATAAAAAAATACATATCGTTCATTTACTTCAAAAAAGTAAAACTTGAGATAAATGGCTTTAAAGCTTTGAATTTTTATATAGTTACCTTAATTCACAGAGGCTGTAACCAAAACGTTTTTCGACGCTGCGTTTTTTACAGATTTTGGTCGGATGTATTAAAATACGTTTCAGTAAAAATTTTGAAATCTTGTGGTGATATAGTGTCTTCCAAAAATTTGTATCTTTCCCTGGTGCAGAATGTGTTTGCTGTTACACTCAACCCGGTAAAAAGGTACGTTTTTGCCTTCTTGTCCTTGTCGAGCTCACGCATTTCATAATACATAGTCGTTTTAAGCAACCATCTGATTTCTCCACAGGGCAGAGAATGTGCCTTTTTTGCCTTATAGGAGTTAGACATTTTAAGAAACGAACACATAATTTTCCCACCCTTTGCCTTTAATTTAGAATCGAACACGAAAAGAGAAATGGGCAAGCAAAATGTGAAATTTTTTGATAGAAACGAAATCACCATAAGTACCAAGAACAACGGAGTTAAAGGCCGTATCAGTAGCGCATTGGATTAGGCAAAATAAAATAAGATTATGCCCGGGGAGAAAGAAAGAATTTCGATAATTGCTTTACTCTTTTGCGAAATTACGCCACTTATTTACATGCAATTTAGCATAGTCCTACTGCTTTCAACGATGACGGCACTGGTGCCAGATGGTTACTAGAAAAGGTGGCAGTTCTGGTGATGATCAGTGCACCGCGGTGGCCATTCGGTGGCACCAGACATCGGTGAGGGGGTACCGTTGACAGACGCTAGATGCACTGGTAGATACCCTGATGGAACTGGTAGCCTACGAGCAAGGCTCTACAAAGAGGCGTATGCTGTCCCCACAGCCGCACACCACTTACATATCTTACTTACATACGTTCATTAGGGCGGGACAATTTTTAAGGGAGATTTTTTTGCCGGAGTTTGCCAAATTGCGAAAATAAGTTTCTTAGAATTTTGCTGTTATGTCGAAAAGAAGTGCTTAAATTTTGTAGAAAATCATGCTATAAGGGGTTCTTTGGCATGAGGAATCCATTTTTGCAATTACCTTTTTCTCAAAACCACCACCTGGGGCTCTATTCTGTAACTGTGAGTTTTCAAGTGTACACTGAAAATTGTGTGCACTCTTCATTTTACGATTCAGGAATAGTAAGAATGAGTTTTAGCTATCAAAATTGTGTACACTTCCTCATTTTGCGATTCAGCATGTTTGAGAATGAGTTTTAACTATCAAAAATGTGTACACTTCTCTTCCGAAAAACTCACTGAATTTTAGGCGGTGAGTTTTTGGTTGTGAGTTTTGCACTCGGTGTACACTACATTTTCTCACAGTTACAGAATAGAGCCCCAGCGGGTGCAATAGTGAAAATTTTCAAATTTTCGTTGATTTTAGATCCATTGTTTCTTCGGAAAATTTGCTTAGAGTCACACGTAGAGTCCTCCTACGCTATACGCGCATAGTCGAAAAAAAAAATTGACTCGCCCTAATAAACATACATACATATCGCACGTTTAATAATATTCAGAATATTCATGTACGTGCATATGCACATGAAATTCGTTCAGATACCCTCCAACTGCTTCACACTACTATTTCCAGGCATAGTACATTCTTAAGGACGCATAATGCAAATACACCAGGGAACCCTTCAGTACGCCCAACTGTAATGGAAATGCATCATGTAGAGTCAGCAGAGGATATGCGCCTAAGCACTGCAGTGCTTTCCTTTTCAAAGACAAAAACAAAAACAATAAAAAGAATTACTTGAAGCAGAATAAGAACAAGAAAACTCACTGCAAGCCGCCAATCTGTCTGTCTGTCTGTCACAGTGAGTACTTAAAAAGAGGCACTCTCACACACCAACAGACAAGAAAATCAGCAAGTAAGTAAGTAGGTAAGTAAGTAGATATACAGACTGTGCAAACATAGATATGTATGTATGTAAGTACTCGTACGACTGGCTGGTAGGAATCTTACCTAGTACCAGTAGGTGCGCCTGTAGCTGGACTGTCCGACCACGTATCTGAATTGCAAGGAGCCGCCAAAGGCAAGTGGCAAGTGAGGTGAAGAGAAATGACATAAATCTTTCAGAATTATTTGACACACTTTACGGGCATTGTGCCGAATGGCGATGGCAAAACGCTCAACTTGCACTCGCACTCGCACTCTCTCCCCGAAGTACTAAAGTACAGTTGTACTAAGGGCTGAGTGCTGAGCAATTGCTGCAAGTGGCCAGCTGTCATTGTTGTTATTATTGTCATTTTTGCAATTTTGTTGCATTTATTGTGACTTTTGTTGTTGCACTGATGCGTGCGACCAAGTTGATGTCCCTTTAAGGATATAACGCATACACACATTCAAATGTGGCCCAGCGCCATAGCCCTACAGAGAATCTGACTGACTCAGAACTAGCGTAGAACCAGACCTTTTGCCGTTCCGCAGTACCAGTTCTATTTCAATACCCAAGCAATGCTTTCAACTGTCCAGGCTTTCACGGCGATGTCATTGGCGGTGGCAGTTGTCGCCCAGTGCATTACTTTGCAACTAATTTTTAACCGGTTCCGTTTTGGACAGTTTTTAGTTTTTATAAAAAAACAAAAATATTGTAAGCGGCACGCAACAATTTAAATTCATTAAATCTGAACACTCACAACGGCCTCCACCGCGATTTGAACTCGCGACCAAAGATGCTTGAGTAGGAGGTCCTCTCGCTGAGTTACTTTCACATTGTACGAGAAGTGAGAATTTGTACACTTACACCGCAAGTTTAATCTGTCCCGCTCTGCAGCCGTTTTGCACCAGTTCAGAGATGGTTCGGAACCAGCGCTTTGCCAGACTGTCTCTAAATTTTACTGCAGGCAGTAAGCATGTGTGCATGTGCGTGTGCGTGGATATGGCTACTAACCCAATTTGCCACAAAGCGAGGACGAGTTCGAATCGAAGTCGTTACGACGTCGGTTTGGGGAAGTCGTTTGGTTGAACTCGAAACGGGGTAAAATCGAACTCATTTTTTTCCTACAAAATTTGTACTCTATTACACTAAAATTTAATGAGCTATTAAACTGCTTTATATTTTTTCTTTTAATTCAGATTGAAGAGTTTTAAATTTTTAAGAATGTACACAATTTTAAATTGGATTTGTATGGTTGTTGTTAAAGATTTTGAGCATCGTTTTGCAGTTCGCCGGCGAGTCATTTTTGCGGCCTGCCTGCCGGCGAACTCTGCTTTTCATCCGACGGCGAGCTCGCCGGCGAAAAAATTATTCACCAGAACGAGTCGGAAACGACGTGGTTACGAAGTCGTTTGGCGAATTGGCAAACTGTATAAATACTCACTTGCCAGTGTAATTGTGACTTGCAGCTCTGTTTTGTTTTGAATGGCTGTCTGCCTGTCCAAGTGCCGATTCTGGCTGTGATTGCATTGGTAAAGTAGTGAATGATGGCATGCCTACGCGCTCCTGAGTGTGTGTGTGTGTGTATATTTATGTGTACATACATATGCTTGTGATAAAAGTGCACTTTGGGCGTTGCATGCCCCCAATTCACTTTTGCATGCATTTATTTATATGCACTACTAGGCAACTGGGCACATTGTACGCGCTGCCCTGCCCACATGGTTTTGCGTACGGACGCAAGGCTTACAGAGCGTATGAGTAACAAAAGCAACATAATTGGCACAATGCAATTGCACTTTGTGGTTGATTGTGAAAATTAGGAGCGCATCAGTGAAATAGTAGCTGCCCCACTGTTCTTTTTGTCGGCTGTTATACCTTTTACGCTTTTGGAATTTTTTTTTCGTACGAATACAAATCGGGAAAGATTGTGAAAGGCAATTTGGGAGCTTTTGTGGTTCTACGATTTGTTTTGTTCTTCTTTTTGTCTGCTTCAATGGTCTCTTGGTACAGTTTGTTGGTCTATTATATATGTATATTAGAGAATAGGTTCATATTATTTTATTTGATTCGGTTCTGCAGTGCCTTCGGCAAACAACATGTCTTCTTACTCGCGTCGTAAACTTCGTCCAGCTTCGTCTTTTTGTACCGCGGTGCTCACCAGAAAGGCAGGCGTCCATCTTAGCAATCCGGATTTCAAAGCACAATAGAAAGTTAGTGCTTAATGGTTGTTGTTACTGTAGTGGCTTAAAAATTCCCATAATTAAGATAACTGTTGGAAGAATTAAACTTTTTTTGTAAGATATGTATACATACATCTGAATCTTTCCGATTAAGTAGACCCGACTGTCACAGGTGCGAAAATCAGCACTTCCCAGAGGCCTTGCTTACCACCAAGAAGGAGAAAGAACAGACTGTTAGTTTAGGTTATTGAGGTTGTCAGCGCTGCCCCACGATAAATCATCAGGCAGAGGAGCCAAATGCAAACTCTCGGGCTAACTAAATACTTGGTATTATTCTGGCAGGAATAAGCTTCAAACGAACGCAATCATCGCTAATGCTTGCCAAGCTCTTCTCCAGGAAGATTAGTGGAGTTGATCCTCAAACTTTATCATTCAGATGGACCATGACTTGATCTATAATTCGTTGAAACACCGAACATTTTTAGCTGAAAACTGAGTATTTTCACAAGCTCGCCAATTACTTGCCTGGAAGATTGAAAACGCTTTCGTTACCTTCCTGGAACCTTTCTCGGTTACCGACTTTTCTTCTTTGGGGAGCCTGGTACGCTGAACTGCCATCCGCTGTAGCCTGGAAACGAAAGTGGTCTTCGATGCATTTCCAGCGGACGGTCCCATTGGCTTTGTTTCATACTATTCGTAGATGGACAGGACGGGACTATTGGATATTTTGCAATTGCACCAAAGGCGTAATAGGTTTAAAACTCAAATTTTATGACAGTAGAAAGAAGTTCGTTTGGGCACAAATGGTTCAGCTCTGAAAATATACAACGTAAATCACGAATCTGATAGCAGAGGTAAAGGAAGGCCTACTCTTCGATGAAGAGACCTGGAGAAGAACGAACTTGGCTGCACTTGGCATCTCCAATTGGCGTCAGTTGGCACAGAAGAGAAATGACTAGCACCAGCGCTATTCATTGAGCGCCGGTGAATCCAGAGTCGAAATACGCCCAATAAGAGCAGTTCCGACTACAAACGTCGTCAGATGGAAACGGCACGTTTGGCACCCTGCATCGGTCAAAGAGCAAACTGGCGGCCACATTCTAAGAGTACAATTTTAAAAACGCCAATGACAGTCCGGGTTACTAGCCGATACCCCAGGAGAATATGCAATGGAGATCATTTTGCCACTGTAAACAGAAGAACTTGGCACATTCCCTTAGTATCAACTTATTACTAAATTTCGAAATGTGAACGGTATAAATTCTTAGATCCACAAACTCTTTTTGCTGCTGCCCTTTTGCCTTTGCACGCGAAACCCCAAATTACTTTTGTTGTATTATCATTTTGCTTGTTTGTAAACAAATACCTATGTGAATTGGAAACACTACTTATCTAAGTTGGTCAGGAAGGAAGGTGGAGGCGGACTGACATGTAGGCTAATCGGCTAATCGCAAAAAAAAACAAGGGGAATAAAAACCCAAAGAAATGAAAAGGCCGGCAGCTAATTAGAGTAATAGCCACCGAACTGGATTCACATGCATTCTTAATGCCGATTTAACTATCCGACACAAAATTCTATTACATCTACACAAAACGTCGAATCGAATTTAATCGCAAATACACGAAATAGCAACTAAAAAGACGGAAAAATAGAAGGAAGAAAATTTAAATGCAAAATCCATTAAAAATAACATGAAAAGTAAAGTGAAAGTGAAAATCGCGAAGCGCCAGCAAAACCTTGGGAATTGCAACTGAGGGTCAATAAACGAATGGCGCGCATGAAAACAACAACTACACACGCAATGTAGCAAATAACAACAAGCAATGGCGCACGGCTAACAACAGCCCAACGTGGCGTATACTTGAAGAGTTATACCTATTTACTCGTTACTCGTAGAGGCGTAGAGGCGTAGGCGAGTACGAGGAGGAGGATTAACTCAAACAAAAATTCGCTGTAAACAAAATTTTTCGAAATTTTTAGCAAACAATGGCCCAGTAAGACGAAATCAGGCGAGCAAATGCAAAAACAACAGCAACCACTACATAAATGAAGAACTAAGAATTTTTAAGGCATTGAAGTGGCACAGTGCAGCAGAGCGCAAACTAGTATGTAGTAGTGGGTGGCTGGTTGTAACAGTCGCAATACACATACACACATACACACACATACACATTGTATGCATAGACGTGCATATAAACAGTTGTTTGGCGGTACCAATCTTGACCCAAATCGCATACATGGCGTTGAGAACGCGAGCGAGGAGGCGGCAAGTGATAGCGCTTACTTCTATGAGACCAAGGTGCTTGCAGAAATACTATAAAAAAATATATATATTTCAGTGCCAGAACACGTATGATATTTTTTACTTTGGAATGATATAATCGTATATAAATATCAATTACGTTGGGAAAATATTATCTAACTAAACAATTTATAAAATTTAAATAGTTGTACATATTTATACATATGTATGTGTATTGGGTGTTTTAAAAACAAACTCGGGAGATTGATATCAGTCTGATTGAGAACGTGAACTGATTTATTTCTGCTAGGTTTTATCGAAAAATGTTCCTTACATATGTATTTGTTAGGTATTTGGTTGTATTTAATGCATTTAAAGATGCTTGAACACAAGGAATGCCCGATCTACTTTTCAGGCAAACCAAGGAAGAGAAATAAAAATGTTAACAACAGATATGGGAAAGGTTAATTTTAAACACACTTCGAACTTCACTTCGATCTGAAGTGACTCCTTAGTTATTTATCGAAGTATGCCGAGCCTCTAGAACTGCAGAACTACAAGAATATCAACAACTCGTGTTAGTCAAAATTGTTCTAAAGCTAAAACAACACACTTGCCCTTGCTGAACTTTTGGAGTCCCTGTCGAACCTCTTCAGACACCTCTGATTTATATCCGCATTCCCACAGTAGTAGTCAACCCGTCCAGCAACTTCTGCAAAGCTAGGCCATGTAACCCCTGAATGTTTCAAGTGGTTGCTCTCCCTCCGATTCACCTTACAAGGACCACCCAAGTACTGCTCTCTGAGGGCGGTTGCCCTATAGTTTCCATCTCAGCGATGCCCTTCGAAGGCCTGGCGTTTTTTGATGAGTACCCTGCGCCATGGGTCGCAGATTTATTTGCCGTTTCAGAACGACCTCTGCAGCTTTATCAGCTACCCACCATCATCCTTAGAGAGCAGGAAGGAGCAATAGCCGCTTGACTTTGCTAAAATTTTTTCTTCGTGTTTATCGATGTTAAGTTAACTCGCGAGTATATATTGAAAATATTGTTAATATTTTAGCATTTAGCTACATACTTTACATACACTGGTGGCCCGATAATTGTAGCCGATTTTCTTTTTCATGTTTTGACCATCTATTTGTATTTATTATTTTAATTTTTTTTTTTTTTTAAGAAAATATTGAGCATGCTACAACGAAAATCAAATGACTCAAAGCATTCAACTTTGTATAAGATTTATCTATGTATATCAATTCGACGAAGCTCGAAAAAAGGGACATCAAAATTTCAAACTTTTTGATTCGAATTTCTAGAAATAATTCGGGTATGTAGTTTTATAGCTCATTCAATTTCAGTATAGTATTGTGGAAGTTTGAATTAGCTAAAAAATATCGTTGGTTTTTGAGAATTGAGAATTGAGAATTTTTGAGAATTTCTTTTGTTGGCGGCGTTGCTCATTTTCTCTCATTCAAAAAAAAAACTAACATTACAATGATTATATAATTTTTGTTGCAGCATACACTATATTTTCCTAACAAAATAAATTAAAAATAATAAATAAAAAAAAGGTGGTCAAAACTTGCAAAAGAAACTACTTTCTAATTATCGGGCCACCAGTGTACATACAAAGTAATTTTTTAGGTTCTGTATGTAGAATTTAACCCAAAAAATGCAATTTTATACCAGAATGCACAGCCGTGACTGCAATGCACTTACCGGCCGGCACAAAAAAAAACAGCATTTGGTAAATGAAAACAAAAGAAAAAATCAACAACGACTAAATAAATATTTTAAAAACATTAACAACATGTCCATACCACCCTCGCGGCATTGTCCTTGTGCCACATTCGCGCGCTCTCCGATACACGCACATACATATGTATATGTGTATGTATAATGCACTGTAAGCGTATCGTGCTCATCGTCGGCGTTTTATCGAATTAAATTTATTGTCTGTCGGCGCACGCCAACAACATGCCAAGTAGGCAGGCGCGAGCGTGCATTCAAGCGCCCTCCAGCTATCTCGCCAGCGCTCCTTCCTCCATACAAACTCTTCCCCTTACATGCAAGTGCACATGTACAGATGTACAGATGTATGTGTTTTCCCCCTTTAAGCATAGCAGCTTTACAGTTCAAGTCAGTTCATTTTTAGTTAGCAAACGCTCCTAAACAACCGTCCGACCCAGCCTTTTGCGTCGAAGCTTTGGTTGAGCATAGAAAATGCTTGCTGGCCATCCATCGTCGACAATTTCTATTATTTTAGTACATACATTTATTTTATACACCAGTGTGGGTGAGCGTGTGTGTTCAGTGCATATATGTATGTATTTTCATTGAAATGCTTGCAATTAAATTCGGTGTGGATTCTAATTCTAGCTTTTATATTCACATTAGAATAGCAATAAAGCAAATGGCACTTCGTATTTTATACACCTGTAGCCAATGTCTCCGCCCCTGCCACCTTTGCACTGTATATATGATTGTATGTTTGAATGTGCCAACATCTGCTAACGGCTACCTACTGGCTTACTGGCTGACTGGCTGGCAAACGCTTGCAATCAATTTGTTCGCAATTGCATGCCAAGTTTTAATGCAGCAAAACGACAAAACCCAAAAGATTTAAATTCAATTCGCATTTGTTTTGCTGCCTTTCACTTTTGTTTGGTTTGTAATTTGGTTGTTTTCCCATTACTTTAGCTTTTTTCACCTTTTGGGGTCATGCCGTTCAAATCTTTGGGGTGCGCAGTAGCCAGCCATAACAACCAATAACACTTTTTTATTACCCCTTGAATTGTTGCGCGTTCATTGAATGAATTGAGTTTTATTAGCGTTTAAATGACAAGCGGTGAATAATTAGGAAGACACAAATTTTCTTGTTTTTTTCAATCGCGTAAGCATAGTTCATGTAAAAGTTTTGAATCAGTGATGATCTAAAACAGGCATGCCCCACGCTGGCAGAATTCCATAAGCAAGTGCAAAACTTTTCGCTGATATAGAAACATTCTTATATAAATATGGTTACTCATACGACATGTCACACTCGGAACGAAGTCTAGAATCCCACCTCTAAATATGTACATATGTATGTAATTACATTCAAATCCAGCCAGCTCTAGCCTGGAACTTCTCAGCCCCGGTTTTACTTTGTTTTTTTTTTTTCATTCAACTGAATCATCTTTCTCAACATCTTCAGCTTAACTGGTATTTACTCAAGCAACAAAAGATATTTAAGAGCACTAAATGTGGCTTAGCGCCACCGGCACCACGCACCCACATCTATGCTAACAACTTTTCGGTTTTCTTTTCACGCATCTTCATCTTCACTCTTGGCTCTTTATTATCTAAGCTTGTATATAAAGCCAGTTTATGATGGGGAATCGCCAATCTGCTCGCATACATATGTATGTGCATTAGGGTGGTCCAAAAAT
>NW_023458825.1:0-15072 GCF_013731165.1 Rhagoletis pomonella | reverse complement strand
TCTCAGGAAAAAAATGCTAGAGTGTTTATTTCTTCAAGAAAATTTACTGCAAAAACAAAGTGCTTTTTCAACCAACAGAAATGATGAAAAATATTTCGTGTGATTCTTCTTGATAGCTGCAAACAGCCCTTAAGCAACTTTTTATTTGTCTAATCATATGGTATTTGAGATCATATCAATGAAATCTTCTTAGTTTCCTTCACCCAAAGGTGAAAGTGATGAAACTAACGGCAGCAACAAAACTTCATCATAATTTGAAAGAGTTCAACATTGTTATTGACAAATACAGTGACTCAAAAAACTTCTAAGTGATTTTTTTTAATATTCACAATGTTTTTCAAGAATAAATGTTTTGCAATTTTTTTACCGACTTAAAAGAGGTTACCGCATAAATTACGGAACTCCTAAATTTTTATATGAGAATTAAAATCGGTTGCGTTTTTGCCTTAAAAATTACTTCTTTGTATAATAATATTGTTTGCGCCCATAAAAATCAAGCATTCAGTATTTACACTACATTAAGAAAAAGTTATATGATATTGTTTTTCTCATTCAACAACTGCCATTTATAAAAACTTTGATTTTTTTATTTTTGTGTGAAAAATTATAGGGTATGATTACATTCCTATAAATTTTTTTTTTACTTAAAGAATCGTTAAAAATATTTAGGCAATCAAAAGCCTAAAAGTATTCCAGGAAAATGAATTTTGAATGGAGCACGATATGTTCGCTTCGAAAATTAATGCAATAAAGCAGACTATGCTTTTGGAAAGCAAGTTATAATGTAAAGATAACTACGAAAAATGGAGTGGGATTGGAAAGTTTTATTTGTTTTTCAAACAAAATACTTTAACAAAAATCTACGAAAATAAAAAAAAAATACCTTTTTACCAACCAATTTGTGTCAACCAATTTTGGTAATATTTTACTAAAGTGGCAACCCCGCTCGCATCGAGCGATTACTTGCCACGATTTCCACATTCTGACTCAGATGCCATCAACAAACACCCCATCTCAACGCGTCGCGACGTACGAGCTTCGCGTTACATGCGAACAAATCATCGAGTGGCATCGCGTTACTTCGCCACCTGCCGCAGACTCATTAATTGCAACTAAACGGTTCTAGTGTCCTGTGCAAAGACACCGGTGCGGGGTGTAGCGTCGTTTGCGGTGGATTGTTTTGATTTTGCCATAGCCACAACAAAGGAGCGGTACATTAGAGGGCGGGGTGGAGCATGTCGTTGAGAGAGAGGGTCAGCGACAGTATTTATAGGAGCTGCGCTCGCTCGAGAGAGTGTGAGGTCGGGCAATGCGAGCAATAAGGACACTTGCACTGAGCACGTTTGACAGCCAAAGATGTGCGTGACTGCAGCAAAGGAAAGGCTATAATTTTGAGTGTAAGTATGTACATATATTTAAGTGTGCGATGGTGTGCTTGAATTTTTGGCATATATGCTGATACATATGTATTTATGCTAGTGTGCATGTGTGTAAGTATATGCACTTATGTGAATGTTAAATATGGAAAAGTAAGTCAGCGCATAATTACTTCTCAGATTTTCGTATGAATTTTCGCCAAACGTTATTCCATCATAAAAATATTTCTTTTACGTGGAAAAAAATCCCCACCGCTACTTCCATTGCTTCGTAGTAGAAATTTTGAACTTCTGTTTGCATATTCAAGCACTTTTCCTTGGCGCATTTCTTGCATGCCTTTTTAAATAGTGACTCTCTATGAAAACTGGTATTCTGTAAATTAATGCAATGCGAGATTAAATATGTAAATATAAAATGCCTTAATGCTGAGGCTTCGGTTAAATTCACTTCGTCTTTCATGCCAGTAAGCTATGCAAGTTAAATTGAATTAGATCATTTAAGTGGCTGCATGGGATTTTCCCAAGCTGTTGGGAATTCTTATGACTACGGAAAATGGTTTTTATGACTCATTAAACTACCTTTTTAACTACATATTTCACGTTCTTTGAACCACAAAGGGAAGGTTTTGAATTCCTAGTCAAAAACGCGTCTGACGAAGGTAATATGTCTATTCTCGATTATGAAATCAGTAATTCTTACTTAAGTTATCATTAATTGCCTAACTTTATTTGTGATAACACGATATTTTAACCCATTATCAAGCTTAATTATGTACCTATAAGTTGCGAGAATTTAATTTGACGAATTTTAAAAAAATTTTCATTAAAATTTTCAACCTTTTAAGCCGATTTTTTAAACTTTTCTGAATACTCAGTTTTGTAGCCCATTAAATTTTAATATAATAAAGTTCAAACTGGAAGTAACTAGGACTTACCGTTTTGGCAATTTTTTGTTCATGCAATTTTTTCCATAAAAAATACATATCCAATACATTTACTTCAAAAAAGTAAAACTTGAGTTAAATGGCTTTAAAGCTTTGAATTTATATATAGTTACCTTAATTCACAAAGGCTGTAACCAACACTTTTTTCGAAACTGCGTTTTTTACAGATTTTGGTCGGATATATTAAAATACACTTTCAAAAAAAAATGTAAAAGTCTTGTGGTGATATCGTTTCTTCCAAAAAATGTTGTCCTTAACTGGTGCAGAATGTGTTTGCTCCTACACTCAACCCTGTAAAAAGGCACGTTTTTGCCTTCTTGACAGACGCTAGATGCACTGGTAGATACCCTGATGGATCGCGGTGACTGCCTCTGGTGCTGGTACTGACTGGTAGCCTACGAGCAAGGCTCTACAAAGAGGCGTATGCTGTCCCCACAGCCGCACACCACTTACATATCTTACTTACATATGTTTATTTGGGCGGGACAATTTTTAAGGGAGATTTTTTTACCGGAGTTTGCCAAATTGCGAAAATAAGTTTCTTAGAATTTTGCTGTAATGTCGAAAAGAAGTGCTTAAATTTTGTAGAAAATCATGCTATAAGGGGTTCTTTGGTATGAGGAATCCATTTTTGCAATTACCTTTTTCTCAAAACTACCTTCAGACGGCGCAATAGTAAAATTGTTCAAATTTTCGTTGAAACCTTTTTTTGTAATCCTGCAAATTTAAAATTTATTTTAGATCCATTGTTTCTTCGGAAAATTTGCTTAGAGTCACACGTAGAGTCGTCCTACGCTATACGCGCATAGTCGAAAAAAAACTGACTCGCCCTAATAAACATACATACATATCGCACGTTTAATAATATACAGATTTTTTTCAAAATTTGAATTTTGGGGAAAACGCAATCAAAGTTTGATCAAATCTTCGCCATTTTTATGAAGTTTAGTCATCTGTTAGGCTGAACATATTCTCCTTATCAAGCTTAGTAATTGTATGATGAGATCTCCAAAAACGTAAATTTTTAATTACATCTCTATCTTATTGAACGATATGTTTTATTTGCATACATATTTTTATGTAATTTCGCAATAAAAAAATGCACATACATATTTATGTATGTGCAAATGCACATGAAATTCGTTCAGATACCTCCGACTGCTTCACACTATTTCCAGGCATAGGACGCATAATGCAAATACACCTGGGAACCCTTCAGTACGCCCAACTGTAATGGCAATGCATCATGTAGAGTCAGCAGAGGATATGCGCCTAAGCACTGCAGTGCTTTCCTTTTCAAAGACAAAAACAAAAACAATAAAAAGAATTACGTGAAGCAGAATAAGAACAAGAAAACTCACTGCAAGCCGCCAATCTGTCTGTCTGTCTGTCACAGTGAGTACTTAAAAAGAGGCACTCTCACACACCAGCAGACAAGAAAATCAGTAAGTATGTAGATATACAGACTGTGCAAACATAGATATGTATGTATGTATGTAAGTACTCGTACGACTGGCTGGTAGGAATCTTACCTAGTACCAGTAGGTGCGCCTGTAGCTGGACTCTGTCCGACCACGTATCTGAATTGCAAGGAGCCGCCAAAGGCAAGTGGCAAGTGGCAAGTGAGGTGAAGAGAAATGACATAAATCTTTCAGAATTATTTGACACACTTTACGGGCATTGTGCCGAATGGCGATGGCAAAACGCTCAACTTGCACTCGCACTCGCACTCTCTCCCCGAAGTACTAAAGTACAGTTGTACTAAGGGCTGAGTGCTGAGCAATTGCTGCAAGTGGCCAGCTGTCATTGTTGTTATTATTGTCATTTTTGCAATTTTGTTGCATTTATTGTGACTTTTGTTGTTGCAGTGATGCGTGCGACCAAGTTGATGTCCCTTTAAGGATATTACGCATACATATGTACATTCAAATGTGGCCAAGCGCCATAGCCCTACAGAGAATCTGACTGGCTCAGAACTAGCGTAGAACCAGACCTTTTGCCGTTCCGCAGTACCAGTTCTATTTCAATACCCAAGCAATGCTTTCAACTGTCCAGGTTTACACGGCGATGTCATTGGCGGTGGCAATTATCACCCGGTGCATTACTTTGCATTAGTTTTTAACCGGTTCCGTTTAGGACAGTTTTTTTCATAAGAAAACGTTTTCCCTTTTTTCTTTGCTTTCACAGTTTCTATGTTTGTTACATTTTTTATAAAAAAAAAAAAAAAATATTGTAAGCGGCACGCAACAATTTAAATTCATTAAATCTGAGCACTCACAACTGCCTCCACCGCGATTTGAACTCGCGACCAAAGATGCTTGAGTCGGAGGTCTTCTCGCTGAGCTACTTTCAAATGGGACGAGAAGTGAGAGTTTGTACACTTACACCGCAAATTTAAACTGTCCCGCTCTGCAGCCGTTTTGCACCAGTTCAGAGATGGTTCGGAACTAGCGCTTTGCCAGATTGTCTCTAAATTTTACTGCAGGCAGTAAGCGTGGATATGGCTACCAACCCAATTTGCCACAAAGCGAGGACGAGTTCGAATCGAAGTCGTTAAGACGTCGGTTTGGGGAAGTCGTTTGGTTGAACTCGAAACGGGGTAAAATCGAATTCATTTTTTCCCTACAAAATTTGTACTCTATTACACTAAAATTTAATGAGCTATTAAACTGCTTTATATTTTTTCTTTTAACTCGAATTGAAAAGTTTCAAATTTTTGCTGTTGCTGTTTTTTGCTTCTTTAAATACTGTACACAATTTTAAATTGGATTTGTATGGTTGTTGTTAAAGATTTTGAGCATCGGTCATTTTTGCGGCCGCCGGCGAAAAAATTGTTCACCAGAACGAGTCGGAAACGACGTCGCGACGTTACGAAGTCGTTTGGCGAATTGGGAAACTGTATAAATACTCACTTGCCAGTGTAATTGTGACTTGCGGCTCTGTTTTGTTTTGAATGGCTGTCTGCCTGTCCAAGTGCCGATTCTTGCTGTGATTGCATTGGTAAAGTAGTGGCATGCCTACGCGCTCCTGAGTGTGTGTGTGTGTATATTTATGTGTACCTACATATGTATGCTTGTAATAAAAGTGCACTTTGGGCGTTGCATGCCCCCAATTCACTTTCGTCTGCATTTATTTATATGCACTACTAGGCAACTGGGCACATTGTACGCGCTCGCTGCCCACATGGTTTTGCGTACGGACGCAAGGCTTACAGAGCGTATGAGTAACAAAAGCAACATAATTGGCACAATGCAATTGCACTTTGTGGTTGATTGTGAAAATTAGGAGCGCATCAGTGAAATAGTAGCTGCCCCACTGTTCTTTTTTGTTGGCTTTTATACCTTTTACGCTTTTGGAATTTTTTTTCGTACGAATACAAATCGGGAAAGATGGTGGGGAAGGCAATTTGGGAGCTTTTGTCGTGCTACGATTTGTTTTGTTCTTCTTTTTGTCTGCTTCAGTGGTCTCTCGGTACAGTTTGTTGGTCTATTATATATATTAGAGAATAGGCTCATATTATTTTATTTGATTCGGTTCTGCAGTGCCTTCGGCAAACAACATGTCTTCTTACTCGCGTCGTAAACTTCGTCCAGCTTCGTCTTTTTGTACCGCGATGCTCACCAGAAAGGCGTCCATCTTGGCAATCCGGATTTCAAAGCACAATAGAAAGTTAGCGCTTAATGGTTGTTGTTACTGTAGTGGCTTAAAAATTCCCATAGTTAAGATAAATGTTGGAAGAGTTACACTTTTTTGTAAGATATGTATACATACATCTGAATCTTTCCGAGTAAGTAGAGCCGACTGTCACAGGTGCGACAATCAGCCCTTCCCAGAGGCCTTGCTTACCAACAAGAAGGAGAAAGAACAGACTGTTCGTTTAGGTTGTTGAGATTGTCAGCGCTGCCCCACGATAAATCATCAGGCAGAGGAGCCAAATGCAAACTCTCGGTCTAAATACTTGGTATTATACTGGCAGGAATAAGCTTCAAACGAACGCAATCATCGCTAATGCTTGCCAAGCTCTTCTCCAGGAAGATTAGTGGAGTTGATCCTCAAACTTTATCTTCAGATGGACCATGACTTGATCTATAATTCGTTGAAACACCGAACTTTTCTAGCTGAAAACTGCGTCTTTTCACAAGCTCGCCAATTACTTGCCTGGAAGTTTGAAAACTCTTTCGTTACCTTCCTGGAACCTTTCTCGGTTACCGACTTTTCTTCTTTGGGGAGCCTGGTACGCTGAACTGCCATCCGCTGTAGCCTGGAAACGAAAGTGGTCTTCGATGCATTTCCAGCGGACGGTCCCATTGGCTTTGTTTCATACTATTCGTAGATGGACAGGACGGGACGTAAGGCGTAATAGGTTTAAAACTCAAATTTTATGACAGTAGATGGAAGTTCGTTTGGGCACAAATGGTTCAGCTCTGAAAATATACAACGCAAATCACGATTCCGATAGCAGAGGTAAAGAAAGGCCTACTCTTCGTTGAAAAGACCTGGAGGAGAAAGACTTGGCTGCACTTGGCATTTCCAATTGGCGTCAGTTGGCACAGAAGAGAAATGACTAGGACCAGCGCTATTCATTGAGCGCCGGTGCACCCAGAGTCGAAAGACGCCCAATCAGTCTCGACTACAAACGTCGTCAGATGGAAACGGCACGTTTGGCACCCTGCATCGGTCAAAGAGCAAACTGGAGGCCACATTCTAAGAGTACCATTTTAAAAACGCCAGGGACAATCCGGGTTACCAGCCGATACCCTAGGAGAATATGCAATGGAGACCATTTGCCAATATAAACAGAAAAACTCAACGCATTCCCTCAGTATCAACTTATTACTAAATTTCTAAATGTGAACGGTATAAATTCTTGGATCCACAAACTCTTGTTGCTGCTGCCCTTTTGCCTTTGCACGCGAAACCCCAAATTACTTTTGTTGTATTATCGTTTTGCTTGTTTGTAAACAGATACGTATGTGAATTGGAAACACTACTTATCTAAGTTGGTCAGGAAGGAAGGTGGAGGCGGACTGGCATGTAGGCTAATCGGCTAATCGCTAAAAAAAAAAGAGGAATAAAAACCCAAAGAAATGAAAAGGCCGGCAGCTAATTAGAGTAATAGCCACCGAACTGGATTCACATGCATTCTTAATGCCGATTTAACTATCCGACACAAAATTCTATTACATCTACACAAAACGTTGAATCGAATTTAATCGCAAATACACGCAAAGCAACTAAAAAGAAGGAAAAATCGAAGGAAGGAAATTTAAATGCAAAAACCATTAAAAATAACAAGAAAAGTAAAGTGAAAGTGAAAATCGCGAAGCGCCAGCAAAACCTTGAGCATTGCAACTGAGGGTCAATAAACGAATGGCGCGCATGAAAACAACAACTACACACGCAATGTAGCAATGTAACAACAAGCAACGGCGCACGGCTAACAACAGCCCAACGTGGCGTATACTTGAAGAATTGTACCTACTCGTAAAATACTCGTAGAGGCGTAGCTAGGCGAGTACGAGGAGGAGGATTAACTCAAACAAAAATTCGCTGTAAACAAAATTTTTCGAAATTTTTAGCAAACAATGGCCCAGTAAGACGAAATCAGGCGAGCAAATGCAAAAACAACAGCAACCACTACATAAATGAAGAACTTTGAATTTTTAAGGCATTGAAGTGGCACAGTGTAGCAGAGCGCAAACTATGTATGTAGTAGTGGGTGGCTGGTTGTAACAGTCGCAACATACACATACAAACATACACACACATACATACACATTGTATGCATAGACGTGCATATAAACAGTTGTTTGGCGGTACCAATCTTGACCCAAATCGCTTACATGGCGTTGAGAACGCGAGCGAGCAGGCGGAAAGTGCGGGAGCGCTTACTTCTATGAGACCAAGGCGCTTGCAGAAATACTATAAAAAAAAAAAAATATTTCAGTGCCAGAACACGTAAGATATTTTTCACTTTGGAATGATATAATCGTATACAAATATCAATTCCGTTGGGAAATTATTCTCGAACTAAACAATTTATAAAATTTAAATAGTTGAACATATTTATACATATGTATGTGTATTGGGTGTGTTAAAATCAAACTCTCGGCCTCTAATTCAGGAGATGGAAGAAAATTAAATATCTTTTTACCTGCGCACGGGAGATTGGCATCAGTCTGATTGAGAAAGTGAACTGATTTAGTTTGCTGGGTTTTATCGAAAAATGTACCTTACATATGTATTTGTTAGGTATTTGGTTGTATTTAACGCATTTAAAGATGCTTGAACACAAGGAATGCCCGATCTACCTCTCAAGCAAATCAAGGAAGAGAAATAAAAATGTTAACAACAGATATGGGAAAGGTTAATTTTAAACACACTTCGAACTTCACTTCGATCTGAAGTGACTCCTTAGCTATTTATCGAAGTATGCCGAGCCTCTAGAACTGCAGAACTACAAGAATATCAACAACTCGTGTTAGTCAAAATTGTTCTAAAGCTAAAACAACACACTTGCCCTTGCCAAACTTTTGGAGTCCCTGTCGAACCTCTTCAGACACATCTGATTTATATGCGCATTCCCACAGAGGTAGCCAGAAAAAAATAGACCTCAATTGTCGCAAAACGCTACTCGGCAGTATAGAACCTCGACGTTGCCTTGGCATATACAGATGCGTGCAACTAATTAGCAACGAAATTCAAAACGATATTGCTTGCAAATTATGTTTATTTATTTATTTTTAATAATTTTCATTTAAAATATAATTCAATCTATATCAGAAACCACAATAACAAAAGTTGCAAAGCTTGCACAAATTGCAAAAAAATTAACCAAACTTCAAAAAATTGTCATCAAAATTTCAAAATTTTTAATTAGACTATTTCAATTTTAGTATAACAAAGTGCTAGTTTCAAGTCGCTAAACATTACCGTTGATTTTTTAGAATTTTTTTTGTGGAGGGTGTTGCGCATTTTCTTCCATATAACACATGATCAAAATTTTTTTTTACATGGATAAAAATACGCAACACCCTCGACAAAAAAAATACTAAAAAATCAACGGTAATTTTTAGCGACTTGAAACTTCCACTTTATTGTGCTAAAATTGAATGGGCTACAAAACTGCATACCCCAACAGTTTTTATATATTCTAATTAAAAGTTTTGAAATTTTGATGACGATTTTTTTAAGTTTGATTAATTTTTTTGCAATTTGTTGGATCAAAATCATACTTTTTTCATCAAATTTATAAAAGATACTTTTATTTTTAGCTTAGTATAAATTGTGATACATTTTAATTCACAAACGAGTTGTGGGTAACTCTTTCCATCTTAAGCCTTTTAGAATTTTGTGGCAACATATTAAGTTTGTCTTCTTTCACTGAACATACCACCTTTAATCTACATATGGCATCACTGTTAGCTACCGACAACTAGCCTGTTCCCGTACGTGGGACTGGGCTACGAATTTCCTTCAGAGTAATCCAGTAAGTATTCTCAAATTTACTTTTATGTGTTTACAGTGTTAAGCACCAATTTGATATGTGACTTTTGTTAAGTATGCAAATGAGTTCAACTAATACCGAGTGCAAAAGCTTTATTTTCAATCTTTATTTTATATAAAACCAAAAAATATTAATAAAAACTGTCAACGATCTCAATTAAAAACTCAACCTACCATTTCAATTTATGAATTAGAAGTTTTATTGAAGATTGACACTTTGATAGTTAACATTTTTCATGATACTTTTGATCCATTTTGGGGAATTTCGGTGATACATTTCTTCTGAACGCTGCGGCAACACTGGTAGCAGTTTTTCGCAAACTTCCTCCCCATTACTGCTCTTCCATCCCTGATTCAAGTGCTTCAATGTCCGCTTCGATTAAGGGACCTTACTTGAGTACGGTGAGCGTCAACCCGTCCAGCAGCTTCTGCAAAGCTAAGCCATGTAACCCCTGAATGTTTCAAGTGGTTGCTCTCCCTCCGATTCATCTTATAAGGACCGCCCAAGTACTGCTCTCTGAGGGCGGTTGCCCTATAGTTTCCATCTCAGCGATGCCCTTCGAAGGCCTGGCGTTTTTTGATGAGTACCCTGCGCCATGGGTCGCAGATTTATTTGCCGTTTCAGAACGACCTCTGCAGCTTTATCAGCTGCCCACCATCATCCTTAGAGAGCAGGAAGGAGCAATAGCCGCTTGACTTTGCTAAAATTTTTTCTTCGTGTTTATCGATGTTAACTCGCGAGTATATATTGAAAATACTGTTAATATTTTAGCATTTAGCTACATACTTTACATACACTGGTGGCCCGATAATTGTAGCCGATTTTCTTTTTTATGTTTTGACCATCTATTTGTATTTATTATTTTAATTTTTTTTTTTTAAGAAAATATTGTGCATGCTACAACGAAAATCAAATGACTCAACGCATTAAACTTTATATAAGATTTATCTATGTATATCAATTCGACGAAGCTCGAAAAATGGACATCAAAATTTCAAACTTTTTGATTCGAATTTCTAAAAATAATTCGGGTATGTAGTTTTATAGCTCATTTAATTTCAGTATAGTATTGTGGAAGTTTGAATTAGCTCAAAAATATCGTTGATTTTTGAGAATTTCTTTTGTTGGCGGCGTTGCTCATTTTCTCTCATACAAAAAAAAATATTACATTAAAATGATTATATAATTTTTATTGCAGCATACACTATATTTTCCTAACAAAATAAATTAAAAATAATAAATAAAAAAAGGTGGTCAAAACTTGAAAAAGAAACAATTTTCTAATTATCGGGCCACCAGTGTACATACAAAGTGATTTTTTAGGTTCTGTATGTAGAATTTAACCAAAAAAAGGCAATTTTATACCAGAATGCACTGCCGTGACTGCAATGCACTTACCGGCCGGCACAAAAAAAAACAGCATTTAGTAAATGAAAACAAAAGAAAAAATCAACAACGACTAAATAAATATTTTACAAACATTTACAACATGTCCATACCACCCTCGCGGCATTGTCCTTGTGCCACATTCGCGCGCTCTCCGATACACGCACATATATGTATATGTATATGTATCATCGTCGGCGTTTTATCGAATTAAATTTATTGTCTGTCGGCGCACGCCAACAACATGCCAAGTAGGCAGGCGCGAGCTTGCATTCAAGCGCCCTCCAGCTATCTCGCCAGCGCTCCTTCCTCCATACAAACTCTTCTCTTTCCATGCAAGTGCACATGTACAAATGTACAGATGTATGTGTTTTCCCCCCTTAATCATAGCAGCTTTACAGTTCAAGTCAGTTCATTTTTAGTTTAGTTAGCAAACGCTCCTAAATAGCCGCCCTACCCAGCCTTTTGCGTCGAAGCTTTGGTTTAGCATAGAAAATGCTTGCTGGCCATTCATCGTCGACAATTTCTATTATTTTAGTGCATACATTTATTTTATACACCAGTGTGGGTGAGCGTGTGTGTTCAGTGAATATACAGGGTGTCCCAGAAGTAACGTGCCAAACTTTAGGGGAAGGTAGGTGGGGGGGTGAGCTCCCTGATAAACAAAAAATTTTCAGGTAAAAGTGTCACCGTTTTTGAAATATTTACATTTTTTCGAATTTAAAAAAAAATCGTGCCTTTTCATGTGTTTTCTTTAACTGCAACTACAAACCGCTAAATAGTACAAAGGTACATTATTACCTGCTCCTGATATTATTTTGTGTTACTTACCGGAATAAGTGAAAGTGGATTTTGTGAAATTGGACCCTTCGAACATTGTGTTATTAATACTATGACAGAGAACACGCAGTATACGTCGCATAAATATGCGGATATTCACCTAATTTACGGTGAAGCTTGCTGTAATGCCAGAGCTGCTCAAAGACTCTATGCAGAGCGATACCCCAATCGTCGACATCCGGGTCGTGAAGTATTCGCCCGGACCCATAGAGAAATATATGAAGGTAAGTGATCCTTTCTTGTTTGCTTGCTTGTTAACTATCATTTTTTACTTTTTTAAGGTCGCATACCTGGAAGGCGTGGCGGCGAAACAGGACGTCCTGCAACGGTGGATGTTGAAGTTGTGTTAGAGGAAGTGGAACTAGGTCCATCGACTTCAGTGAGAATGATGGAAAGACGGACGGGAATACCAAAAACTACAGTTCACAAAGCTTTAAAAGACCATCGATTTCATCCCTACCACATTCAACGTGTTCAGGCTCTACAGGAAAGAGATTACCTGTCGAGGGTTAGATTTTGCCGTGAAATGTTGCGAATGCATGCATCAGACCCCAAATTTTTTAATAAAATAATTTGGAGCGATGAATCATCATGCAAACGTGATGGTTATTTTAATTTCCATAGCCTTCACAGTTGGCAGATAGACAATCCTCACGAAATGAGAGAAGATCATTCGCAGTACCGGTACAAAATAAATTTATGGTGCGGTATTTTTAATTGTCAGATATTGGGACCTGTGGAACTGCCGCCAACGCTCAACTCTCACAGTTATTTAGAGTTCCTTCAGGAACGGCTTCCAACTCTTTTGGAAGATGTACCCTTAAACCTGCGGCGAAGACTATGGCTGCCAAATTGACGGGTGCCCTGCTCACTACATGCGTGAAGTAAGAGGTCATTTAGACGAAACTTATCCTCGCCGATGGATTGGACGATACGGGCCAATCACGTAGCCCGCTCGATCGCCAGACCTCAATCCATTAGATTTTTTCTACTGGGGCTGTCTTAAGGACAAAATTTATTCAAAAACAATTCAAAACGAAGAGCATTTGCGGGAACAAATAAATGGAGCTGCTGCTGAGATAGCCCAATTGAGTTTAAGATCTCTAAAAACGTCTTTTCTTAAAAGGTGCCGAGCTTGTATTAGAGTAGAAGGTCGCCAATTTGAGCATATTTTATCAATAAATGAATAAATTTTTCTTCAAACAACTCATGTATATCTTATTTCACGTGAACCCATCCTTCACACAAAATATTGATAGATATAGCCCTTGTTATAGACTCTAGTCCGAATTCCGGTAAGTAACACAAAATAATATCAGGAGCAGGTAATAATGTACCTTTGTACTATTTAGCATGTCATTTGACGGTAACAAGAGCAAATTCAATTTAAATCTATTAAATACATTCTAGCGTGTCTCAGTCCTTTACCCACAAAAGCGGCTATAACCTTTTTTTTTTCTATTCGAAACAGTAAGTGTGGCACATTTCTGAAATCTTTATGAAATGAGCAATTTTTTTATGTAATGTAAAGTTATAGCTCAGTACATTTTTTTTTCACCCGAGATAGTCAAAGTTGGGGAAGAGAATATCAAAAAGTTAAAAATCCAGAAATAGTCCTAATTTTATGATGGTTCCTTAATATATTTTAACTACATTGCATTTGAGTATGGAGAGGCAACTATCTGGAAGTATTTTACATAAAAAATTTACTAAGTATTGCCCGGTTTGTAGTTGCAGTTAAAGAAAACACATGAAAAGGCACGATTTTTTTTAAATTCGAAAAAATGTAAATATTTCAAAAACGGTGACACTTTTACCTGAAAATTTTTTGTTTATCAGGGAGCTCACCCCCCCACCTACCTTCCCCTAAAGTTTGGCACGTTACTTATGGGACACCCTGTATGTATGTATTTTCATTGAAATGCTTGCATCTAAATTCGGTGTGGATTCTAATTCTAGCTTTTATATTCACATTAGAATAGCAATAAAGCAAATGGCACTTCGCATTTTATACACCTGTAGCCAATGTCTCCGCCCCTGCCACCTTTGCACTGTATATATGATTGTATGTTTGAATGTGCCAACATCTGCTAACGGCTACCTACTGGCTTACTGGCTGACTGGCTGGCAAACGCTTGCAATCAATTTGTTCGCAATTGCATGCCAAGTTTTAATGCAGCAAAACGACAAAACCCAAAAGATTTAAATTCAATTCGCATTTATTTTGCTTCCTTTCACTTTTGTTTAGTTTGTAATTTGTTGTTTTCCCATTACTTTTGCTTTTTTTTCACCTTTTGGGGTCATGCCGTTCAAATCTTTGGGGTGCGCAGTAGCCAGCAATAACAGCCAATAACACTTTTTTATTACCCCTTGAATTGTTGCGCGTTCATTGAATGAATTGAGTTTTATTAGCGTTTAAGTGACAAGCGGCGAATAATTAGGAAGACGCAAATTTTCTTGTTTTTTCAATCGCGTAAGCATTTTCATGTAAAAGTTTCGAATCAGTGATGATCTAAAACAGGCATGCCCCACGCTGGCAGAATTCCATAAGCAAGTGCAAAACTTTTCGCTGATTTAGAAACATTCTTATATATATATGGTTACTCATACGACATGTCACACTCGGCACGAAGTATAGAATCCCACCTCGAAATATGTACATATGTATGTAATTAGATTCAAATCCAGCCAGCTCTAGCCTGCTCTAGCCTGGAACTTCTCAGCTCCGGTTTTACTTTGCTTTTTTTTTTCATTCAACTGAATCATCTTTCTCAACATCTTCTGCTTAACTGGTATTTACTCAAGCAACAAAAGATATTTAAGAGCACTAAATGTGGCTTAGCGCCACCGGCACCACGCACCCACATCTCTGCTAACAACTTTTCGGTTTTCTTTTCACGCATCTTCATCTTCACTCTTGGCTCTTTATTATCTAAGCTTGTATATAAAGCCAGATTATGATGGGGAATCGACAATCTGCTCGCATACATATGTATGTGCATTAGGGTGGTCCAAAAAT
>NW_023458824.1:105656-108705 GCF_013731165.1 Rhagoletis pomonella | reverse complement strand
AAATTCTTGTTAAGTAGTAAATAAGTATGTCAAAGTAATTTTTCGCAAAAAGCTACTAAAATGGTGCCTAATAAATTAAATATCCGATCTGGCATCGGTTATTTGGAAGAAGTTATTTTGATTTTCATTTTCACGTGTATAGTTGTAAAGAACACAGAAATGAAGGGGTTTCATTATTATGTAGTAAATATATGACGAAAATAACAATTATATTTTAGTTTTCATACACCTTTAGTTTTACAGCAAAAAGGAAACATTTAAGTGAATCTGGTGATGACGTTGTTGCTGTGTATCTGTGTAGTTTTCAGCGAAAACTGTTTTCGTTTGACAGATTTTACATGGACGAAAACACAAGTTTTAGGTCGAAAACCAGTTTTAGCAACGAAAACATGTTTCCGATGTCGGTCAGAACATGGTATAAGTGAAAAAAACAAGAACAACGTGAATCAGCTGTTTCTCGACTTGTGGGCACGAAATGTGGTTTTTGCGTTCCCGTACTTCTGGACTTTGTTCCATTTTTGAAAAAAAAAAATGTTTCTCTTATTCTCTAATTACCAAATCCGGTCCGGATTGTTAGGGAAAGAACCTAGTGTTGATATTATCAGTGAACTGTAATTTTCAATTTTCTTTCCTCAACCTTTAAGACATTGTGATTTAAATAATATCAACAAAATTTCTGTGAAAAACCGAAACCGGAACGAAACCGAAACCGAAACCAAAACCGAAATAAATTTTGAAGAACGTAACCAAAACCGAAACCAAAACACTTGGCAAAACCGAAACCCAAACCGGAACGTTATTTTGAATCGGTTTCATTCCTTGTTTATAAATCAGTTTTAAACTCTTTGCTTTACACACAAGCACTTACACTGTCCAGTACATCATTAATATTATGATTTCCACTCATTTTACTTTTGTTTGTGCCAAGGCGAATCAATATAAGGTGATAGCAGGAGTACAAAAACAAAAATTTACATGTATTTTGTTTTTGCTTTGGCGGCATAAACTGTCAAAATCTGTAAGTGTGTTTAGAAATTCAAACAAAATTTTTCAATTTGATATCAGAAGCCGAGCGGTGAATCACATACACAAAATCAACTGAGCTAGTAACACCTCTTTTTATATATTCTTTTGACATTTATTCTTCTTCTTCTTCTGCTAGTAAAAATTTCACTAGCAAGAATTTGCAGCTCTCTCGTGTTGTTACGCTCTCGATTCAGTGCTCTCTTGCAAATTTTTTGGGTTATCATACACTTTTCCAGTAAAAGTTTGCAGGTTCCAGTACAAATTAGTACTGACTATTGGTAACCATACAAACCTATTCAAATATCGTCGCCTGGATGGAAAATTACCGGAAGCGTCATTTTGACAATTTATGGTTTTTGGATATCTTCTTTAGTTTCCGACTAATTGACTAAAATTTTTTCGGTTATTTGGTACAAATTGCGTTAGTATTGCTGTCGTACTAAACTAATCAAGATCTTTCAAATAGAGTTATCTGTTCTTCTTTAGTTTCCGACATATTCAGCTTTATCATGAGTTTCATTTTCTAGAACCGAAAAAATTGTTGGCGAGATTTTGTTCGGGCGAAACTCACGATTAGGCTGATTAGTAAAAAGTATGGTTAATTTATAAAAATTGTTATCACATTTTGGCGTATATCACTAAAACTGACTGCAAATTTTTTGACAAATGTCGTATACGACAAAATTTTATTAAACTCATAAATGGTTGACACTAAACTAAAAAAATAAGATAATTTAAGAATTTCATGAACTAGTACATAGCATTCTCCGACACTTTGGAGAAAATCACATAAATTATAATTGTCATTATTTTCGCAGTTGGAGTATATGCCATACGAGTAACAGGTATATACATACAAGGATACCTAAATTAGCGCGTTGAACTTGTATATTTATCTCTCTCCAACGCATTAATTCTATATACGTCAGTACCAACGCCTGACAAAGTTATGTCTAAATTTAATAATGGCTCTATGACAAAATATTCATGGAATGTATTCGTAGATTGTTATTTACTTCATTTCATACATTAGCATTGATGTTTTGTTGTTCATACATTAGTATTGATGTTTTTTACTAAATACCAGGAATAAATATTTAATAAAAAAACTATTTCATTTAAGCTTAACCAACTTTTAGTTGCTCGGAGCTAATTTTGGAACGCTTCACGAAATATTTTCATAGACAGTAAATGCAACCCTGGGTGCATCATTAACGAGCTGAAAAACCAAACAAATAAAAAAATTCCATCTGAACCAATATTCCCAAAAATTATAAAGCAAAACAAAAACCATTTTTTCCATTTTATGCACTGTTATTTTTATTATTGCAACACAATTTCGCAGCTCTTCAAACATTTTCCACATTATGCTTTTAGGGCTAGTAGTTTCCGACCCCATTTGCTCGTTTTTTTTTTCAATTCTGAATTTAGGCTAGGCTTCATGGGAACTTACTGTGGGTGCAAACAGACCACATTTTGTAAACTGAATTGTGATATTTAATTCTATTTTATAATGAAAAATTAATTTAATGTGCAATTTTTTAAGTTTACTAGATGTAAGACAACTTTTAATTTTCTTTATATATTGCATGCTTTAGTTTTAATTCTGTTTAAGTTAAGTTGTAAAGGTGAAAATAGGCCTCCTGGGCAACCGAGCACATTAAAAAAATCGGTAACGCGCGTAAAAGCATACCTCACAAGTGGTGTGGAAAATGCAAGAATAAATATAAATGGAATAATTTTCGAAATTATGAAATGGTTATTGGTATTTTCCATCTCAAAGGGGATGATTAATTTGAACGTTATTTAAGCTGCCTTTCCACGGTCGATTTTTGTCGTTTAACCAAAATCTACCCGTGTAAATTGCAATTCAACCGTAAAATGTAAGCGTTTTGGCTAGTCGATATCTTAAGTAAATTATCCAGTCGACAGAAATCGACCCGTGAAAAGGCAACTTCAGGAATTTTTTAATTTTCTTTTTTTTTTTTTGCTTGGGCGTCTTTTGAAGATGTGCCAAATTATA
>NW_023458824.1:95107-105556 GCF_013731165.1 Rhagoletis pomonella | reverse complement strand
TAAGCTGCCTTTACACGGTCGATTTTTGTCGTTTAACCAAAATCTACCCGTGTAAATTGCAATTCAACCGTAAAATGTAAGCGTTTTGGCTAGTCGATATCTTAAGTAAATTATCCAGTCGACAGAAATCGACCCGTGAAAAGGCAACTTCAGGAATTTTTTAATTTTCTTTTTTTTTTTTTGCTTGGGCGTCTTTTGAAGATGTGCCAAATTATATTGTCGACTTAAATACAAAACAACAATTTCTTTAAGCCATCTTGTGCAGCAATTTGTTGATCTTATCCTCACGGCTACCGAAATCACCAACCTCAACGTAGTGATTAGCCTTCTTGCGCCAGCCTCGGGTTGATGTGTTGAGCTTGAATAGCAACAGGAAGTTGGGGGCTTTCTTGAAGTGAAGTGAATCAACGCACTGAATTTCGTGCGCTTCGCGAAATTTGCGTTCGATCACAAAGCAGAGATTGGGACACGCTTGACCATTCCACGTTTGTACATCAATTCACAAACTGATTTAAGATTTCGATAACCCCATATAGGGGGTTCGGCATACGTAGCATATTAATGGTTGCCTTGCTCAATTTGATGAACACACCGTTTTAATGTGGCGAAGACAGAACTGTAAAACTACGCACTTTTTGTGCAACTTTGTTGATACCGCGGATGCGGATCACAAAAGCCAATTTCGATTTTTCAGGCCCGTCGAATTGGCCGCATTTCTTTGCCACACAGCGCTTCTCCATCTCACGGCGTCCATCACGGAGTTTTCTTGTTTGATATTTCTCAGCATGCACCAAGTTTTCACATTTACGGAGTGCAATCACAGCAGAGCGCTTTAGTTTACGTTTGATCAGGGTAACAATTTGCTGACCTGCTCTTGCAGAACTGCAGCTTCGGCTCGGGGACAGGAGGCAGCTTCCTGGAAGGTTGTCTGCCCTTTGCTTGCGGTTTCTTACCGGCCGTGATGGCAGTCATCTTAACTTGTTACTTAGCACGTTGAAAAGGCGAAAAAAAAGTTCGCCAAATGTTTGGAGCACATCGTAAATGAGCCACTCGATTTATAACATTTCTATAAACAATTTAATTAAATACTTTTTATACATATATATGCTGCAACCATGCACTTACTTTCCCAAATTCCATCCTGCTTATCGGCATAATTTTCCAAATATGCCTGCTACTTCATTACTAATTACTCAATTTTCCAACTGCGCCTTCTTTGTTGGCTCGACATATCCTAAAAAGACAAATTTACATTAAACAATAGAAATCGCAAAAATTAGCAAATAAAATACTCGCTTTGTTTTGTTTTGTTGTCAAATTTCTGAGAAATGTGAATTCACCACGATGCGATACAGAAAGAACAAGGACCAGGGATGTAATTTTAAGTAAATCAGTGGCAAGGCGCAGAGCGTTCGGGGCAGCAATATTAATTTGTATCAAATATAACATTAAACGGTGGTTCTAATACATTTTTTGATATTATTAACTAGAGTACATACATTATATGGTATTTCTTTCAAAATTAATGTACTATATGAACTTTTTTTTTCAAATATTTCTTAAGTTTCTTTCATGAGTGATGAAAAGCAACCATGCGTGTAAGAAATTGTGTGCTACCTAAAATTTTACCTTTGGAAACTTTATCCCCATAAAGGACTTCACCACAGTTTTTTTACTGGATATACTGAGTGCTGTGCGATGAAGATCATAAAAGTGGGGTTGTATGATGATTGTAATGTATTTTTAGCACCCTCTTCACCCTGAGAACTGCTTTACCTCTTGCGAAGCACTTGCTGGCTCTTTGACTGCTTTAAGAGCCAAAAATCTGCCCATCCCTGGTCTATTATATTGTTAAATACATGGTCCTCCACAGCCGAAAATTTTCTAGTGGGGATGTTTTCATTGTGCCAAATTAAAAAAAGTGTGCGTTTGGAAACATTCATTGTGCCTAAAAAATTAATTACCCAATTACATTGCGCGAACTGGCACGATTCACAACAACAATAATCCAAATTAATAAACCAAAAAAGGATTAAACCGAACACGATCGAACGCCAAAAGTTGCACTCCATGAAAAAATAGCATATAACACTTTAAATGCCCTATCACAAATGCCAACTTCTACAATTCACTACTACTAAACTAGATACAAACAGGTCACAGACATTTATTTTTTAGTTAATAAATACCTTTGTCTTTCAACTACAACTTTTAGGCTCTAAATTGATAAACAATTGACTTAAGCTGAAATTAGTCAAGAACGTAAACCTACCGGTACGTAAACCCGAGTCAGCTGACACGATCTGTCTTACCAAAGCGCCATGTAAATGAAAACTCAACACCGCAGAATTTTTCTGTAGTTGTAGCCCGTAGCGCAGAAATCTGCGGAATTTAGATTTTTCCGTGTCAGCTGATTTCTCCTTCTTTAGATGGTTGCCACTTCGTCAGTTTTACAGATGGTAAAAAAGTTATAAGTTCCTATTCAAAATATGTTTAAAATATTTGAAATTTACTATAGAATAAGGTTTTTGTTGAAAACTAAGTAGTTTATATTTAGCTAAAATCTATTATAGCACGAAAAATTGTAGTTGAAAGGGTAAGTTTATGAAAAGGCATTGTTGAGTGGCAACAGTGTAGTAAGAAACACTGAGGGCTCCAGTAATCGACAAAATTCTGCGTATACAGACTGCGTTTAAGTATACGTTCTGCGTTCTCGACTAATTTCAGCTTTAAAGGTGACAAGAAACACGCAGGCGCCAAATTCCTTAAATGCACTTGCTGCAGCAAATGTTATGTTTGACAGCTAACAGCTGAGCGAATATTAAAAGCAAAATAAATATAATTTCTCAGAAAAGTATCGGTAATCGATACAATGCAAAACATTTAACGATTTTGAAGATTTAATTTTTGACTTAAGCGCCGCTAGATCAGTGATTTCGACTAGTGTGCATTGCTCCCATTTGCGTAAACTGTGCTTTTGGCATTTTCTTTTGAAATCGAGCTACCATATTCTTTAACAAAAGTAAAAAAGTGATTGATTACTTAAAAAAATATATATACAATTATTTAAAAGAAATTGCAGCTTTTAGCGATAGTGAATATAAAACGGAAGGTAAGGGAAATATTACATTGTATTCACATAAAATATGCATTTACTCTTGTTAATTATTGTATTGTTTTTTGGTAAGATGAGCTGCATATTAAGAGCTGCAAAAATAACAGAAGAAATTGCGAAAAAACTAACATAAAGTTTTTTTTGACTCCCGGCGCTACCACATATGCGGGAAAAGTGGATATCCGCGTGCATGGTAACTGAAAGTGCGTTACCAAAAGTATCGTTTGTTTGTACCAGGGATGTCGCGAATGTGGAATTTTAGACATCCGCGGATGCGAATGCGGATGCGGATGTTTAAACGCTAACATCCGCGGATGCGGTTGCGAATGCGGATGTCAAGTATTTTTATACCCGAGCGCACTTGTGCACAAGGGTATTATAACTTTGTTCACATAACGGTTGTTTGTAACAGGCAAAACGAATCGGAATGGATATAGACAAATCTATACATAAATGATCAGAATGAAAAGAGAAATCGATTAAGCGGTGACTGTCTGTCTGTCCGTCCGTCCGTCCGTCTTTGCACACGATAACTCGAGTACAAATTGAGATATATTAACGAAACTTTGTATGTGTACCTCTTTTGAGCGTAGGACGGATGGTATTGAAAATAGGCAAAATCGGACGATAACCACGCCTACCTCCCATGCAACGGTAGTTTTCAGAAATACGAAAACTGCGATATTTCAGTAACTACTGAAGCTTATTCACTCAAAGTTGATATTTACAATCCTTTTTAGGCGAAAAATAAGAATGTTATAAATTTTTGGAAAATGGGCGTAGCCACGCCCACTTATGATTACATGTGTATACCTTGGGAACCGCTTCGCCAATTTCTCCCAAACTTGAGACAGTTGGCCTTCACAAAAAATACCAAACGGCTGAAAATTTAAAAAATCTGATAATACCCGTGCCCACATCCCATATAACGGTAATTCAGAGAAATACGAAAGTTTCGATAAATCAGTAAATACTGGAGCTAATTCATTCAAGATTGATGCTTATAATAATTCTTTAGCAAAAAATACGCTTATAATAAAATATTGGAAAATGGGCGTGACCAACTTATGTGTATCTCGGTAACCGTTCGATCAATGTGTACCAAACTCGGTATGATTATTGTGGTTGCTACATAAAGGCAAAACGCTGAAAGTCATCGAAATCGGACTAAAATGACGCCCACTTTTTCATAACGGTAAATTTCAGAAATTCTTGAAACTTCGATATTTCGAAATTTAAGGACGCAAATTTTACCCAAACAATCCCTTTAAAAGAAGTAACATTATTATTGAATTTTTGAAAATGGGCGAGATGCCGCCCACATATATCTATATAAGTTTATCTCATTATATCTAACTGAACGTTCTATCGAAGATGTTTGAAATAGGGGTAACCCCACCCCTGCTTACCATGTAGCGGTAGTTTTCGGAACGGTGAAAAACTATATTGAATACTTGCGCCGGGTATTTAATGTTCGGCTCCGCCTGAACTTAGACTCTTTTACTCGTTAAGAAATAATTTATGTGAGTAAATTAGGTGATTTAGTTAAATAAAAAATGTAGAGGTTAGTAATTTTTAATAATGTTTTTTTAGTACTTGAATTTTAAAATTGGAGCATTGTGTCTTATAAAAAGTTTTTAAAGGGTCGTAAATCAGGGCCGCTAAATAACTGCTCGCTCGAGGCGACAAACTTGAAAAACTTGAAACTTGACAAAAATTTTAAATCCTTTTCGATTGACGCCGCACCAATCGAGAAGACTTTCAGTTATGTTTATTGTTTTTTTTTATTGCGGTGCAATAATTCTTTTCATCTCCACAATCTAGTATCATGGCAAGATCGTTGTTTAAACACCATTGTGCTCCAAAAAATTCTTCATTAATTCATTTTTAATCCTTTCTTCTGTGACTGGCCAGATATACGTTTTATCAGTGCACTTGCACAATGTGCCAGTGACCGAAAATAACAGTTATTTTTTACCAGTTAAACTTGGCCTAATATTTTTTATTCCGATATAAAAGTTTTTTCTGGATAATAAACAAACAGCTTATCAAAATTAAACAAATTTTATATCATGTGAATGAGGCCTGAAATACCTAATATTTTTTATTCCGATATAAAAGTTTTTTCTGGATAATAAACAAACAGGTTATCAAAATTAAACAAATTTTATATCATGTGAATGAGGCCTGAAATAGCTTTTAAACAGAAATAACGAACGAAGGTTACCGCCTCTATTTATACATTTTTTATATCATTTAATACAGAAGAAATTCATATACCTGACCCAAGGTTTGTTCTATGGTAATTAATTAACATTTTTTATTGAAATATTTTTCAATGGGTGGCTTTGCTCGTTTAGACATTTCAGTTTTAAAGCTATTTAAGTCCTCTTTCATTTGATACCAAACTTGTTTAATTTGGATAAGCGGTTTGATTATTATCCGGAAAGGACTTTTAGTTGGGAATAAAAACTATTTGGCCAAGTTTAACTCGTAAAAAAAAAAATAACTGTTATTTTCGGTCCCTTCAATATTCGCATTCGCAAAAGATCCGCATTGATTAATGCGAATGCGAAAGCGAATGCGAATGTTAAAATTAATGCGGAAGCTCCGCGGATGCGATTGCGAATGCGAATATTCGCAACAACCCTGGTTTGTACATATGTACATACATATCTTAATATATAAAAATCACGTGTCACTGTGTTCGTTTACGCTAATCTCCGAAACCGCTTAACCGATTTCAATGAAATTGTGTGGGTATTGTTCCAATTTAAAAGATAGGACAGTTGTGAACCGGAGAAACATTTTTTCGAAATTTTTTCTATGCTTCTCGCATCGTGCTTATCTAATATGTAAAAATCTCATGTCACGGTGTTAGTGGTCGAACTAAAAATATATGGTAGTTATGAGAATCGGATGTAAAGTATATTTCATACCGCTAGGTGCAGGGGGCGTGGCATATCTCTGGATGTGTTCATGGAAGAGTACTAGAACTTGGTATGTACAAGCAGGGTGTCCAGATTATTTAAAAAAATAGAGCAATTTCTAAAAATCGCCAATTTTTTTTTTTAATAAAATTCATGAAATCGATTTAACAAATCTTTTATTTTAAAAATGAGATCTTGTTTTAATATAGTATTTAAAACCAAAAACGAATATAATACACTCAGAGGGTAATAATAAATAAGACAAATCACTTATATAATAGTGATGTAAAAACAATATTGGTTTCAACATATTTTGCAATAGGACTGCACAATTATTAAATTTATTAGAACTCACGCACAATCCGCCTTTAAGAGCTCGGCGCTAAAAATTAGATAAAAACCTATAATAAGGTGAGATCAGCTTTTTCTACAATTTCTTCAAAGTCACCTATAGTGTCTGAATGATTTATATTTCTGTTGTTGTCATATATTGAGCTATTCAATCTTGATAATATACTGTTTGATATTGGAAACGTTTTGCAGCAGAAACTATTTGCCTTCATATAACACTTTATTCGAACTATTGAATTAAGGCTTTCCAACCTCATCCAATTTCGAATCTTAGTTTTTGTTGAATTCATTACGGAAAAAAACGCTCTCAACAAAGCATGTGAGTGCGGCAAGGATAATAATATGAATTTGCTTATATTTCCAAACGTTTTATTTCTTCAGAGTCGGATGGAATGGTTCTGAGAAAAGTTATTCCGTGGGGAAGTTAAAATATTTAAATATTCAGTTTCCACTGCTTTTCTCTCCTTCAAAGTCAACTAGTGCTTTGGCAGGTCCCTGAAACTCGCCCTCTGGTGATTCACACACTTTTCTGGTGACAAAACCAAAGCTTTTTTAGAAGTATTTAATTGACTATGTAATCGTTTCAAAAATTCTTCGATTAGGGTGATTAAACATTTTTGACAGTCTTTTAATATGCTTCTTAAGTCAAGTTCATCACCCAGTTCATTGGCCTCTTCTGTAAAATTATCGTGGTAAACTAAGTTTTGTATATTTTTATAATTGGAAAAAATTTATTTGAAGGGAAAAAATCGCCAAAAATCGCCAATGGCGATTTCCTAAATTTTTACGCGCATATATCCAAAAAAAATCGCCAAATTGGCGCGAAATCTGGACACTCTGTGTACAAGATACATACATAAAATCAGTCGCGGGGTCATGAAGAAAAATTGGGGCTATTGGAAAAACGGGCGTGGCACATCCCATGGTAGATTACTCGAAAATGGTATGGAGATATGTGAAATCAATCCCATATTCCTAGAGAAAATTGGGCCTATTTGAAAAGGGGACGTGGCGCCTTTCAAACCACTGAAACTATTACGTTTCTTTATACACATGTACAATTTTGCTAGGTTATTTAAGACGGCAATGGAAATATGCCTTCTGACAACCAACAACCCGTAAAATTAGAAGATAAATGCGTCAGTGAAAATCATGAACGTGAACTGTTAAAATGTTAGACCAAAATGTTTCACTACAAAAAAATTATTTTGGGCGGGACGAAGTTCGCCGGGTCTGCTAGTGTAAATATACAAATGTATAAATGAAGACGCATGATAAAACTAATGTATGCAGGCAGATGCAAGGAGCTAAACATCATGCGTTGTCACAAAGAAGTTTATGCTTCCCTAGAATCCGAAATAAAGCAATATCCTACTTAGTTTCTTAAAGGACCAACTGCATATAATATATCATGTTAAAGATAATGCTACATTTTTGGTGTGCCTCACATTTATAGAAATTTAAATCAAGCTCTTTTAATACGAACAATCATGTAAGTATATTTACCTCGTGTGTTACAACTTACTTTTTAATGAAATAAAAATTCCCTAAAAAATATTGAAATTTCCAAAATAATTATTTGATTAGGTGACAGTGCTACTTCAACATTTTACGAAAAGTAGAAACGTCAGTAAGCACAGTTTATGTCAAAAAATTTAAAAGTGAAACTACCTTCTTTTTTTGTATCATGATGTAACGCATGATACAAATATTTAAAGGTAGTTTCACCACTTCTTCTTACCCGCCATTGCTCCCATTTGACGTAAACTGTGCTTTTGACGTTTTCTTTTAAATTGAAGCTACCATATTCTTTGAAGAAGCTAAAAAGTGTTTTTTACTTCAAAAAAATATTCCAAAATTATTTCAGGGAATATAATTTGAGCATCATTTTATAGCGAGCTATTAGTGGTTTATTTCTAAAATTAATTATAAAACGGAAGGCTTGTAAAATACTCCTATTACATTGCGTAATGCACATGGATAATCTATTTGTTTATGCAATTATTTTCATCATTATTTAGTACGATTAGCTGCATATTTCGGGATGGCCACGTACATGGTAACTTCTCCAAGGTGTTGTTTGCTTGTTCCAACCACTTTTCGGTGGAATATTTTCAGCCTCGGCACGGATGTGCCCAGTCTAAGAGAAAGGCTGCACCAGCAGCAGTAGAGCGAGTAGCTTATCTGTCTATAAACTATAACAAGGAGCTCTAATAATTTCTAAATTGTTTTACCACCCTCTAAGTTTATGCTTCCATAGTGTTCTCATTGACGATAAGCTACTTTTTAACTGTTCCTTTGTTCATATGTCCTCTAAAAAGGATCCAAATTAAAGCAACATCCTAATATCTATAATAATATCTCATGGAACACTGTATATAATGCCAAATTTTTTTTTTTGCGGTAAGGTAATTTAAGGTATTTTAAATTAATACTCACTTATTAACAGCTATGCTTATACGATGAATTAAGTAAATTTACCTTGCGTGTTGTTATTTTTTAATGCATAAAAAATTCCTTTAAAAAATAATAAAATTTCCAAAACAATAATTTGTTGAGGTGGCAGTGATACTCGAGCAATTTACGAAAAGCATAAACGTCATAAGCACAGTTTATGTCAAAAAATTTTAAAGTGAAACTACCTTCATTTTTTGTATCATGATGAACATAAAAAGTAAATCATTTGGTTTAGAATAACAGTACTTACTTTCTTATTTTATGTGTAGTAGTTTTTTTAAATATTAGTCCAAAAAAATCATAATAAATAAAGAAACCAATGCAGGTATTTAAAGCACAGAAAAAAAAATTATTAAAAGGACTATGTTCTCTTTGACGTACGTCAAAGGTCAAGTAGAAGTTGGAACTTCTATGACTGCTTATTGATAGCTCGGTTATATAGCTTAAGAAATCATATGTTTAAAGACACTTTTATCAAAGTTGACAAATATGACATTTGACCAGTTTTGCTACGCAAATACTCTCATGTGCGGCGCCCGGGTAACACGGCCACAGGCAAAAAATATTGGCTACAATTTGTCATTTCGTTTGCCAGATATACGTTTTATCGGTGCACTTGCACAACATTCGCATTCTCAAAAGCTCCGCATTGATTATTGCGAATGCGAAAGCGAATGCGAATGTTAAAATTTATGCGGAAGTTCCGCGGTTGCGATTGCGAATGCGAATATTCGCAACAACCCTGCTCTGAAGAGTGAACAGGACTTGCAAGCTCTAAAAGATGAACAATATGTAACATATTTATATGTATGATTATATATTGACAATACATAAATATATGATATATTACAAGTTCACACAATTCAAGTCATAAGAACTAATTCATATGCACTTAGCTTGGCCACGGAATGGTTTAATATTTGCTGCAGGCAAAAGCAGACATCTTAGATTGTCTGAAAAAATAAACAAGTATAACCATGAAGAAGAAGCAGAAAAAAATTACTGATTTCTTTTCAGTAGGTACATAACGCGTTTCATTCCGGTGAATGTAAGATGAGATTTATTGAAATAACTTTGGTTTAAAATGAACACCTAATTTTTTTTCATAAAAGTATTTATATTCAACAATTTTTATTGAGCTTGAAGCCGTTTTTTTAATGAAAACTTATTGTGGAAAAGCAACAATAATTCGAAAAAATGGTAGAAGTGACAGCTATTTCGGAAATCACCACATTTCCTCATCAGACTTCTTTCAGTAGGATTCGAACTGACGATCCCTCTGACTCAGCCAGTTGCCTACGCACTGTGCTAAGTTCGCCTTGTTAATTCTGGTTGCTTATTTCCACTATTTCACTTGTTAAGCCAACTACAATCAAGCGCAGCTATTCCGCAGCAATTCACTTGATCATGTGGTTGTTGGTTTTTGTTGATATTTCTATTATTAGAATGTTTAACTTTTTAGTTGTGCTCGTCCTTAAGTTATTTGTTTTTGTTATTTTATGGCCTTATAACTATTAAATTCAAAATTTTTTATTGAGCTTGAGGCCGCTTTTTTAATGAAAACTTATTGTGGAAAAGCAACAATAATTTGAAAAA
>NW_023458824.1:92099-95007 GCF_013731165.1 Rhagoletis pomonella | reverse complement strand
GAGACAAATATAGAGAGGAAGAAAGTGATAGGGACAAAAAGGAAATACAACTAAAGAATGTGCGATTTTATATTGTGGTGTGTTATGCTACATATGTTATGTTATTTAATCTTATGTTATGGTATGGTATGTTATGCTAAGTACTAAGCTAAACTCCCCGCCACTTAACCCATTTCAACTAATGATATTTCAGCTCAACTCACATAAACTATCCTTAATTTTAGCGGTTGAATTTCAACCGCTGGGCGAACACTAGTACATATAAATGAGACTGTGAAAGGGGGCGACAAATCCCAAAGGCGTGGAATATTTTATCAGTTATAACTTCGGAACCATAAGTCACATAAACATGACATTTGGCATGCAGACATATCTATGGTAGGTGCTTATAAAGGGGGTGTAGCACTTAACATAGGCTTGGAATTTTTTATCTGCCATAACTTCGGAACCGCAAGTCACATGACCCCTTTAATTCCTTCTGGCGTGGGCTGAATCCCGCGGGTAAAAGCTAGTTTCTCATAAATATATTCCGGAGTTTTATATTCTATAAGTTTGTACATGAAAATACAATTTCTTGCCGCAAGATAATCAAAGATGCTGCATCCTAGGATTTTAGTTTTCCACAAATAGATGTGGTCATATCTTTTAAGGCCATCAACATAGCGAGTAACATTGTTGAACGCAACATCAATTTGGTGACACGAAACAGAATCAAGGTTGCTATAAACAAGCTCAGCATACGTAAAGTGAGCCAAAATGAGTTGAACAGCTAACTTTCTCCTTGTCTCTAAGGTGTATACGAAGCTGACATTCTTAATCTACGTAACACGACATATACATTACTAACAACTTTATTAATATGGTCAGAACAACTCAACATAGAATTCACAACAAAGCCTAAATTTCTAATTTTGTCAGAACACATTAGGACACTATTCCCAGTATACAGTTTAGGAATATCTTCCACATGTACTACACTGTTACTGATGGGCAGCACATATGACCTAGCAGCACTTAGGCAAAGACAATTATCACAGGCCCATTGTGAAATTGAAGACAGATCACTGATGATTTTAAAACACAAATCCTCAACAAGACCAACACGACTGGATAAATACAACTGAATGTCGTCAGTATAAGCATGGACATTGACGTACCGATACACAGAGAATACATCATTGACAAAAAGGATAAACAAAAGAGGACCAAGGACAGAACTATGCGGCACACCAGAGGTAACGATACTAGACATGGGCGAGGCAGCCTTACAGGTGACCTTTTGAGTTCTTCATGCTAGGTCATAAGCTTTACAGAGCTTCCCGAAAACCAAAAAACATATTTAAGCCTTTGCAAAGAAGGTCATGATTTACCAAGCCAAACGCTTTTGAAAAATCCAAAAGGCAAAGAAGCGTTAGATTACCACTGTCAAACTGTACCCTAATGTCGTCAATTATATTCAACATAGGTGTAGAGCAGCTGTGTTTAGGTCTAAATCCTGACTGCAATGGGGACAACAGGTTATTTCGTTTAACAAAAATGAAATTTGCGCTGACATTTAGTGTTGCAACTATTGGTCTTTTCCGACCAAATTTGGTCTCTTCTTTTTCATTTGGTAGGTTGTTAGGCAAAGTAAGATTTTGGTCGGATAGTTGAATTAAGTTTTTAAATTCTTAATTATAAAAATATATATTTCAAACATCATTTTGCATATAAATATTTTCCAATTGTACCTTTTAAACATTTGCCAATCCTGCCTTTAAAAATAAGAAACGTAATTGGTTTGGCCACTGATGGAGCCAATGTTATGGCTGGAGACTTGGGCGGGCTGAAAACATTATTGAGTGCAGAAACCGATACGCTTGTAAGAAATTGCCGAAAAGTATCGAGACACTGTGCCGCAACATATATAGTTTATTTTGCCACAGTACAAAGACGATACATGGATTGAAGGAATTTCAGGACTACTATTCGGTGAAACCCCACAAAATCTTGGCATATCTCAAATAAGATGGCTTTCACTAGAAAGCGTTGTGTTAAGAATATTTAAGCAATGGGATAGTTCGAAACTTTGTTTGTTTTCCTGCTTTTACGAAGTAAATGGTATGCGATCTGCAGAGCTGGGAGTGGGTTGCAAAATCAAAAGATTTTTTTTATTTCTATTATATTTTGCCCATAATTAAGAATCTTAACAAAGAGCTCCAAGCTAAAAGCTCTCGTTTGCCATAATTATAATATCCCAACGGTTTTTACCCTCCATTCCCGCCCATCCGCACGAGGGGCGCAGTAAGCATGACGTACGGAACCAGTATTTTAAATTTTTGCGCCGAGTCACGATAGGCAGGAGTTTGTTAAGTGTCGAGATCTAAAACTGTTCAGCTACAGAACTAAATTCATCAGCCGATTTTATGTCTTTATTTTAATGATTCATTTATTGAGAGAGGACAGTATCGATTTCTTAATGCTGAAAAGCGGATCTGATATATCAAACGTGCTGGAATGAGAGTTAAAATCCTGGCATAAGCAACGGAGTGGGTCGTGCAATTCAAAATTGGTTTTACAAGCTTTCAGAAATATGGGACAAAAGTGTCTTGATACGCGTGAGGGAACATTAAAGCTTACATCAGCCAGAAGAGACGGACTTGAAATTGAGCCTGTCAGTAATTTAACCATAAAAATTATACCAAGCATTTCCCTGCGACTGGCAAGTGTAGGAAGGTTAATAAGTTTTAAGCGACTCGTATAAGGTGGAAGACTATATTGAGAATCCCATCGGAAATTTCTTAAAGCAAAAAGTAGGAATTGTTTTTGAATTGATTCTATCTTGTCTGAGTAAATTTGATACCTTGGATTCCAAACCACCGAGCCGTATTCCAGAATCGGCCTAACTAATGTTGTAAACAGGGTTTTA
>NW_023458824.1:73425-91999 GCF_013731165.1 Rhagoletis pomonella | reverse complement strand
CAAGCTCAATAAAAATTGTTGAATATAATTGTTATAAGGCCATAAAATAACAAAAACAAATAACTTAAGGACGAGCACGCCTAAAAGTTAAATATTCTAATAATAGAAATATTAACAAAACAACAACCACATGATCAAGTGAATTGCAGCGGAATAGCTGCGCTTGATTGTAGTTGGCTTAACAAGCGAAATAGTGGAAAAAGCAACAAAATTAACAAGGCGAACTTAGCACAGGGTAGGCAACTGGCTGAGTAAGTGGGATCGTCAGTTCGAATCCTACTGAAAGAAGTCTGATGAGGAAATTTGGACATTTCTGAAATAGCTATCACCTCTATAATTTTTTCAAATTATTGTTGCTTTTCCACAATAAGTTTTCACTAAAAAACGGCCTCAAGCTCAATAAAAATTGTTAAATATAATTGTTATAAGGCTATAAAATAAAAAAAAAAAACTAATAAATCAAGGGCGAGCACACCTAAAGGTTAAACATTCTAATAATAGAAATATTAACAAAAACCAAGAACCACATGATCAAGTGAATTGCAATGGAGTAGCTGCGCTTGATTGTAGTTGGCTAAACAAGTGAAATAGTGGAAATAAGCAACACAAGAATTAACAAGGCGAACTTAGCACAGAGCGTAGGCAACTGGCTGAGTCAGTGGGATCGTCGGTTCGAATCCTACTGAAAAAAGTCTGATGAGGAAACGTGGTGATTTCCGAAATAGCTATCACTTCTACCATTTTTAACCGACTTCCAAAAAAGGAGGAGGTTATAAGTTCGTCGGAATATTTTTTTTTTTGTTTTTTTTTTTTTATGTATGTTACCGCATAACTTTGGACCACGTCAACCGAATGCGATAATTCTTTTTGCATCGGAAAGGTACTGTCTCAGAGGTGGTCCCATACTAATCTGGTTGAGATCCGATAGTGGATCATGAGATATATATATTTTTTTTATGGGAGTTGAAGTCGGTTTTTTTTTGCTAAAAATTACTTGTTTCAAATTATTGTTGTTTTTCCACAATAAGTTTTCACTAAAAAAAAGGCCTCAAGCGCAATAAAAATTGTTGAATATAATTGTTATAAGGCCATAAAATAACAAAAACAAATAACTTAAATACGAGAACACCTAAAAGTTAAATATTCTAATAGTAGAAATATTAACAAAATCCCACAAAACCAACAGCCACATGATAAAGGGAATTACAGCGGAATAGCTGCGCTAGTTGGCTTAAGAAGTGAAATAGTGGAAATAAGCAACAAGAATTAACAAGGCGAACTTAGCACATTGCGTAGGCAACTGGCTGAGTCAGTGGGATCGTCGGTGCGAATCCTACTGAAAGAAGTCTGATGAGGAAATGTGGTGATTTCCGAAATAGCTAACACTTCTACCATTTTTGCAAATTATTGTTGCCTTTCCACAATAAGTTTTCATTACAAAACGGCCTCAAGGTCAATAAAAATTGTTGAATATAATTGTTATAAGGCCATAAAATAAAAACAAATAAATTAAGGACGAGCACAGCTACAAGTTAAACATTCTAATAATAGAAATATTAACAAAAACCAACAACCACATGATCAAGTGAACTGCAGCGGAATAGCTGCGCTTGATTGTAGTTGGCTTAACAAGTGAAATAGTGGAAAAAAGCAACAAGAATTAACAAGGCGAACTTAGCACATTGCGTAGGCAACTGGCTGAGTCAGTGGGATCGTCGGTGCGAATCCTACTGAAAGAAGTCTGATGAGGAAATGTGGTGATTTCCGAAATAGCTAACACTTCTACCATTTTTGCAAATTATTGTTGCTTTTCCACTATAAGTTTTCATTACAAAACGGCCTGAAGGTCAATAAAAATTTTTGAATATAATTGTTATAAGGCCATAAAATAACAAAAACAAATGACTTAAGGACGAGCACACCTAAAAGCTAAACATTCTAATAATATAAATATTAACAAAAACCAACAAAACCAACAACCACATGATCAAGTGAACTGCAGCGGAATAGCTGCGCTTGATTGTAGTTGGCTTAACAAGTGAAATAGTGGAAATAAGCAACACAAGAATTAACAAGGCGAACTTAGCACAGAGCGTATGCAACTGGCTGAGTCAGTGGGATCGTCGGTTCGAATTCTACTGAAAGAAGTCTGATGAGGAAACGTGGTGATTTCCGAAATAGCAATCACTTCTACCATTTTTTCAAATTATTGTTGCTTTTCCACAATAAGTTTTCATTAAAAAAACGGCCTCAATAAAAACTGTTGAATATAATTGTTATAAGGCCATAAAATGCCAAAAACAAAGTATTTATATACATACTCAGTTCTTTTTTGAATAAATCTTTTAAATTTTGTTTCACAGATGTAAATATTTATCTAGAAATGCATGTATTAATTTTGACATTCGCAAAAGTAAACAATTTCGAAAATGTGAACCCGCTTGTTTTAAATTAGTTCATTTTATCGAGCGTGCACTGTATATTAAAAAGTTTTTTTATTGATGTGTATACATCTTTGGTTTCGGTAGGAGTAAAATTTGCGGAGCTGTAACGCATAGCCCAGCAGAAAATTTTGAAGGGCTAGCACGTGTATTGCAGCAGAAAATTTTTTAGTGATGTGTATATATACGGTGACGATCCGTCCTGTATTATACGGGACAGTCCTCTTTTATGACCCATTGTCCTGATAATTTATTTATTTTATACGGGACGCCAAATCTTCTATTTCTTTTAATGTCCTGTATTTGTCCTGTATTCGGAGTTTCGACGCCTTAACAGCTCATTAAAATGGAATGCCTTTAAACGAATTTTAAGTGATGTTGGTATATGATCGTAATTTTCTCCATAAACAGTAATTATTTTCTAGTCTGAATGCAGTGATTCGAATCGACCAAAATAGAAATTAGGATTCGACATTCTAGTAAGTTTTGGCTATTTTTCCTTAATTTATTTAATGTTTATTATTCACTTTATAAAAGTAAAGTTCTTTTCCTAACAAAAACAATATAATACCAAATTTCCAACATTGTGCAAAAAACTATAAAAATTAATTCTGCAATGTTTTACCGAAATTTCAAACTTTTTAATAAGAATCTTTAGAAAAAAATATGGTTTACGGTTTTGTAACTTGTTAAAATTGAGTATAATAAAGTACGAGTGAAAGTGCTGCTCATTTGCTTATCTTTCAAAAAAATTGTCGAACATACTTACTTTGTATGACAAAAAGCGTAACACCGCAAAAAAAAAAAAATATAAAAAAAATCGCCAAAAATTAATGGTAAGCCATTAAAATTGCACTTTATTATACTAAAGTTTAACGAATTTTTTTAACAAATTTTACGGGTAAAAATCTCGAGAATATTATACTATAAATTTGAGATGTTACTAAAAGGATACCGTTTCAGGGCTAATAACTACATCTAGGATCATTGAAGAAGGCTTTAAGATCTGTAAACCGTTGTGGAAAAAATTTGCAAAATTACTTTTTGTCCCGTATCCGGCTCTCATATGTTAAAATGTATAGGAGCCTTATATGCGCAGTTGGAGGATTTAAAGAACACGAGAAAATGTCTTGATTGTACAGCGTATATTCCAGAATGAAAAATTTATTCGTTTCAAATTTCTTAACAAACAGCTTTGACAAATGTGTATACAATATTGAATACAAAGTAAGATTTCCCAAAGTACATTTCTAACACTCCTCCTTAATATGTACACATTTTCCATTAAGAATATTTTAATACAATATCATACCTTTTCTAAACTTGCAATGTTTTATCTTTTGTAAGTTTTTAGTTAAAATATCTGATATCATTTCTTGAGTACAAACATAATTTAAAACTATTTCACCTGCTTAATACAAATCTCTGACAAAGTGATATTTCAAATCTATTTGCTTACTTCTTACATTATATACAGGATCTTTTACCAAAAACTGTGCACCTTTATTATCGCTATTTACTAAAGTAGGTTCAGTATCAGCGAGTCCTAATTCCTTTAAAACAGAGACGTGAACCGGTTTTGAACCGGAAAACCGCTTTCTTCTATTAATTAACTGAACCCTTAACCGAACCGAAATTTTCCACAAAGGTTTGATCCGAACCGAAAACCGAACCACTTTCCTAAAGGTTTAAAGGTTCATTTCAACCAATTTTCAACAGATAACTGTACCCACTTTTTTTCGTTTTGTTAAACCTACCAATGTAAAGGCAACCCATATCATTTGACAGACACTTAACACTTAACCTTGCGCGCTGTTGCACTTGGCACATGACACTTAAACTTGCGCGTTATTTTTTTTGTTTTTCGAATCGTTGAACCGAACCGAAACCCCGGTTCAAAGACCAAAAAAACCGCTTTGACGAACCAATCCAAAAGTGCAAAAACGGTTCGAACCGCTTAACCGAACCGACCAAATTTTTCATTCGGTTCACATCCCTGGTTTAAAAGACTTCTTACGTATACAACGTCTTTTGCGGCTATTGAAAGTACCACATACTTAGCTTCCGTACTACTAAGTGCAACGACGCTCTGCTTCTTAGACTCTCACGAAAAAACTCCGCCTGCAGCAAAAAAGCACTTCTTGTATATGATCTCCTGTCACTAGCATCGGCTCCCCAATCAGCGTCAACATAACATTCAATTGGTTTACCCGTTTTGTGATAATGTATCTTCTTATCTATTGTAACCTTCAAATATCGAAATGCTTGACACCTGCTTCGTGCTCACAATGTGGATCGGTATTCCTCTGTGAAAGTTTATTTACAGAATGAAGAATGTCTGGTCTCGTTGAAATAGCCAGATACATAAGAGCACCTATCAAAGACTGATATTCACTTTGATTCACACGTCTACATTTGTTGTCAGTACAACTGACTTGAAACCCTGCACTTAATGACGTACATACTGCCTTACAATTGGACATTCCTTGTTGACTCAATAAATCTGCGATGTATTTCCTTGACAAAGGGTTATTGCACCCGTTTCCCCTTCGCGCTGAATTTCCATTCCAAGGTAATATTTTAAATAACCTACGTCAACAACATCAAATTCATTTGCTATTTTAGCATTTATTCTTTTGAATTCTTCTAACTTCGTGCCACCTATAATTAAATCATCCACGTATACTGCATAATGTTATAGTTCTCATCCTTATGCCTTGTATAATCGCAAGGCTCGCTTACATACGGTTTGTATCGAAAAGACATAAAGCGCCTTATTTAATTTCAAAACATGATGAGGAAATTCTTTGTTAACAAACCCTTCAGGTTGATGCATATAAACAACTTCATGCAAATCGCTATTCAAATATGCTGATGATACATCCTTTTGATACAAATGTAAGTCGTACTCACACGCCAACGCCAAAACTAAACGCACCGTCGCATATCTCACCACTTGTGAAAACGTTTGAGTAAAGTTTACACCAAATCGCTGACTTTCGCTAGAAGACGACTTTTCAAACGTTGTACAGTATATTTTGCTTAGCTGCACATCCTTCTTTGCACGAAAAACTTGTGCACTTAACCGAAAAAGGCACCTAAGCGAATTTTATTTACTACTTCAATGAGGAAGGTATCCGAATACCTACGAAACCAAATAGTGGCGGAGCACTTACCACGTAGAAATTACTGCAAGCGAAATTTTTACCGATTGGTATCTAATTATCTATATAACTACATAAATTTATAGCCATTTTCGTTGTTCTGCGAGATGAACAATATAAATAAAAAGTTGTAAAATTAGGTAATTGTAGGGCCAGTGCAGGTAAACGTAATACTCTCTTTGATAATTGGTACTAGTCGCACAATTTTTAAGGCAGGCATCGCCAATGTGCAGGTATGCTAAATGCATCTATCGGAGCCGTTTCCTTATAAATGTTAAAAAATAATGCCTCTGATGCGCATTTTGGGGTAGGTATCTTAAATGTGCACTTAAGCATAGAGGCAGCAAAGCAAAATATACTGTATACTACCATCTGCATTTCTTTTAATAACAAAAACCCATTTACAACTAACGACCTTTTCACCACGAGGTAATTCCACCAGCGACCATGTATGCTTCTTCATAAGTGCATCATACTCTTCCTGCATAGAAGCTCCCCACTGTACGGCATGTTCACCACTTAAAGCCTCTTCTACAGATTGCGGAACTGCTTCTATAAAATTCAGCAGATGTCGTTCCTTACGCGGACGACTCCGACTTTCCCACCGAGCTATTTTTGTTCTACCAGGACCATAACGCACTTGCTCTATAAGACCATTGTCATCGTTGTTCGGTTCGCTTTCAGACCACATAAACATAAATCGACTTCCTTGCTACACTCATTAACACTTAAATCAAATGACATCATATCCACAGATTTTTCGCTTCCAAAGAAAGTGTTCTCCATAAAAACTACGTCTCTACTTGTGACAACTTTATGTGTAACTGGATCCATCAAACGATACGCCTTGGAGGTGTTGGAATAACCAACCATTATTAACTCCCTTCCTTTTGGCTGAAATTTTTTCGATTGCATCTTATCACGCGTAATTGCTAACGAACCAAATGTTTTTAGATGTTTAACCGTTAGTTTATTGCCTGTGTACTCTTCGTACGGAGTCTTGTTGACTAACGTTTTTGTTGCAGCCATATTTCGTAAATAAACCGCTGTTGCCAATGCTTCCGCCCAAAAACTTTCGTCCAACTTATTGTGCACTAACATGCATCGTGCCATCTCGGCCAGTGTACGGTTAGCACGTTCGGCCACACCATATTGTTGGGGTTTATATGGAACCGCCAATTTCCGATGAGTACCCTTTTCTACCAAAAAAATTATGACACTCGTTACACATATATTCACCGACTTTGTTAAACATTTCAGTTAAACTATCAAAATTTAAATGCCCAAAGGGATTAAGCCATATTTTTACTTCAGTTTCTTCGTTATTTAAGTTAAAACACGTGTTTGCTTTACATTTAAATACAAATACACCACCTTTACGATTACCTTTAATTAATATTTCTCCTTCCCTGTCTCTTATAACAGATTGATTATATTTTAAAGTCACTGAAAACCCTTTCTCATAAGCTTTGCTTACTGACACAAAATTACATTTAAAATCTGGCACATGTAATACATCTCTTAGTTTCACTCGGAATTCACCACTTTGCACACAAACTTCACCAAATCCATCAGCTTGTATGTATTTATTTCCGGCTAGTTCAATTTTCTCCTTCCGTTCCTTTTATGTCTCAAATGCGGAACGATCACAACATAGATGGGCAGTTGCGCCACTATCGATGCACCATTCATCACGACTTAGCTCATAAGAAGATATTGAAGAAAGAATATTGAAGGATTTATCATTTCGCTCCGTTTTAGATCCTCTGCATTGTGCAGCATAATGGCCATGCTTACCACTATTACAACATTTACCATTACACTTCTTTCCCGAATCATTTACCTTTTTCTGCTCTTCCGAACTATTAGTGTTGTTCTTTTTACCATTCTGGACTCTTGTTTGTGCCACCAACGCTTGTTGTGAATCAGGATAACCCATTTCATCACCATTTCTCCTAGCGCCCTCTTCGAGTACCTTAACTTTGAGTGAAGTTAACATCGGCAAACTGTCTCGAGATTCGATTGCTACTACAAAATTCTCGTAAGATTTTGGCAAACTTGCTAACAAAATTATAATTCCCATTTCATCTGGTAAAACAACAGATATCTCCGCCTACCTTTCGGTGATATCGCTAAACTCATTGAGGTGATTTTGAACCTTCTCACCCTCAGACAATCTGAGAGACAACAATTGTCGAAATAGCGTCACTTTCCGAGCAGGACTCGCCAACGCTTTTTCGTCCTTAACGTCGAACGCCGCTGCCTCTTCGGCAGATACATCTTCCCTTTTTATTTGCTTTCCAATAGTTATTGCCCACAACTCTGCATGTACTAAAACGCTTTTCATCTGAACTGACCAGGATACATAGTTGGAGTCATCCAGTTTTTCGATTGTGTACAATCCGGCGGAACTTCCCTTTTATACGTTATTATTTTAATCCTCTAGCGATCTGGGTACTATAACCTATTAAAGTGTATAGCAGCTTTATATGTTATTTATTGCAAGTCTACGCTAAACCTTAAACCTTTAGCCGTATCAAATCACTCTGACACGGAATGTCTTGTTGCGGAAATTTCAGATAATGTAACTAAAATTCTAGTATCCTGTGTGTATCACCCTCATAGGTGTTGCATGTTAGATTCGTTTTTTGTTGAGTTATCTATGTTTTTGTTTGAGTACGAGCGTTGTGTTGTATGTGGTGATTTTAATGTAAACATTCTTTTAAGAGACTCATATGCTATAAAACTACTTCACCATGTATCTACTGCAGGTCTTGCTGTAGTTAATAGATGCATACTAGGGATGTTGCGAATGTTAAATTTTAGATATCCGCGGATGCGAATGCGGATGCGGATGTTAAAAGCTAAAATCCGCGGATGCGAATGCGAATGCGGATGTCAAGTGTTTTTAAGAAATAATTTAGGTGGGTTAATTAGGTGACTAGGAAAATAAAAAATGAAAAATGTAGTCATTTTAAATAATGTTTTTTTTTTTTTTTAATTTAGTACTTGAATTTAAAAATTGGAATTGGGTTAAAGCCTGTTTATAAAGTGTCGTAAATCAAACATGCGCCACTAAATAACTACTCGCTCAAAATTGTAAATTCTCTCCAATAACTCCTTTCTGATAATTGCATCGGCGCTGCAAATGTCGGACGTATCCTTCTGCCTTGCATCTTCACAATCTAGCATCATGAAAAGATCGTTGTTTAAACACCGTTATTTTCCATAGAATTCTTCATTCTCATTCTTTTGGTTGTTTCAGAATTTGGAGAACCTGTAACATCATCAGCGATTTTCGATTTTAGTTTTTGTAATTCATTTGTAGTCCTTTCTTCTGTGACTGGTTTGAAAAATGTGTGCTTATAGCGAGGTTGTAAATAGGCAGATAAAATGATATTTTCTGGGAATGAAACTTTCGAAGAAAATTTTGTTTGAAAGTCGTGGCTGTCAGCCGAATTAGTTTAAAATCTTGTTATTTTGTTAGAAAGGAACCCCGTTTTTTTATAATAATTTGAATTATTGGAATCACAGGTGAAGGTCTCATATCTGCTTAGTTCCCGGGTGACTTTTTGAAATGGTTCACCTGTAATGAATAGCTTCTAATTACTTTTTTTTTATCAGCTGAGATCGACTTTTCCTAATTGCAGTAAGTCACAATAACTTACTCACCGCTGTCAGTACCATATCAAATCCGTTTTGTTTTTTCATTCCATGTGCTCAATGTGCTTTGATATTTTGAGGCAAATGTACGCAAATTTTCAACATATCGTTAATATAGTATGAATAGGGCACATTTCACATTGTAGCTGAAATGCAAAAAAGCCACAACTAACTAAAATCTTGTTATTGCATAAAACGATGTGGGGACTTATGATTCGATGAAATGCATCATAATCAAACAAACAGTATTTGCGTAGTAAAAACAGTGTTTTTCTGCTAAGTAATAAAAAAAAACACGGAGCTTAATCATAATAAGCCGTCTTATGATAAAAAAAAATATTACACTTATGTAGAAAAAAACTAGCGATGCATCCGGTTTTTTAATGTTAGATAGTTACATAATTCTTACCTAATGAAAGGTTATCTTTTGCCGCGCAAATTGCTCATTCTCGTTATAGCTAGACGTTGAACATTTCCGCTGGAAATACCTATTTAAGGATCTTACTCTTTGACTTTAAATTACAAAAGAGGGGGGATTTAGGGGGACAGTTTTAACGTACCATGTCCACAGGCCAAAGATATTAGCTTAAATTTTTACTTTTTTTGCCAGATATACGTTTCATCAGTGCACTTGCACAATATTCGTATTCGCAAAAGCTCCGCATTGATTATTGCGAATGCGAATGTTAAAATTAATGCGGAAGCTCCACGGTTGCGAATGCGAATGCGAATGTTCGCAACAACTCTGATGCGTACCAACAAGATACGCCAGCAATGCGAGTCTTAAAGCTTCGACTGACGGCAAGGCTTATGCATATAATCTGGCACACATCGTCGCCTGGGTAAAAGATTGTCGTAAGCGCAATTTTGACGATTTTTAGTTCTAGATGCATTGACTACAATTTTTTCTATAATTTAGTAAAAATTTAGTTAGTGATGCCATATTAAACTAATCAATATCTTAAAAATGACGTTCTCCATTTTTGGATATCTCCTTTAGTTTCCGAGATATTGAGTAAAAAGTGTCGTTTATTTAGTAGAAATTTTCATCACATTTTGTCGTATTTCATACAAAGTGGCTGCCAAATTGTGGACAAATGACGCTTACGATAAAATTTTACTAAAGAAAATCCTTCATATACTCGAAGCTAATTAACATTAAACATTAAAAATTAAATAATTTAAGAATTTTGTGAACTAGTAACATTTTCAGAGACTTTGGAGAATATCTATCTTCGCGTTTTTGAGAAATTGCATTCCAAACTTCAATCGCGATTTCTCACAACCTGCCGAAATCAACGTACGACAATCTTTTACCCAGGCGACGACATATGCTCATAATAATTTTACACTTACAGACGGCAGTAATGCGCATAAACGAGCCGCAAGGTCGTCGGTTCGAGTCCCACGGCCAGTAGAATTTTCATTTACATATTTCATTTTCATTCTTTTTTTATAAGTTCTATATTATTTTTACGTTGCTTTCAGTTAGTTGTTGTTGACTTTTTAATAAAATTCAACTGTAAAAATTTTAATTAACTAATAGTAAAATAAAACATGTGATATAAAATAAAGCAAATGAAAGCAAAATAAAGTAAAATTAAATATATAAATCAAATAAAATAAAAAAAAATTTAAAATAAATAATAAAACCAAAAAATTTGTTTGCAATCGCTCCAACCGAAGATCGAACCTGGCAGCTACAGGCTTGTAGCCCGCAACTCTCACCACTCGGCTACCGCGGACGCGAAACTCGCCCGCTTTGTTTTCTTACTTGGACAAATGACAAAAGCTGGCCGTTTTTACCAGTGTTGTCATCGAAAATTCCCCGGATCCGAGCTAATTCCCAAAAATCTCGTGCATTTGTTCAGCTGCTTATGCGCATTTTAAAGAGGAAAATGAACGAGTCAAAGCAAATAAAGGCTGTTTGTGCAAATAATCGAGCCCGTTTGCCAACCGTATTAGCCTGTTAGATCTCGTCATTGCATCAAGTCTTGACCACATTCCCAAATTTTACCAAATTATTTTTATATCGGCCCATGACCCAGTATTTTGTTCACTAGATGTATCATTTAATTAGGGATGTGCGGGTATCAGATAGATATCCGGAATCCGGCTTATCCGGCCGTTTCTCTGTTATCCGACTATGCGGCCGTATACAGGCTAAAATCCGGCCGGATTTCCGGATTTTGATTACAGAAGATGAAATTTAAAAATCTAGTTCAGAACTTTTTTCTTTGTTTTTTTCATATTCCAATTTAATATTATCTAATTAGTAATTAAATTAAAATACAGCGGCTCCACTGCCTTGGCCATGTCGGTCAAATGGACACCGACGCTCCAGCTTTGAAAGCATTCAACTCGGAACCTGCTGGTGGTAGCAGAGGAAGAGGGAGGCCCACTACGATGGAAAGACGAGGTGGAGAAGGACTTGCTTAGCATTTCCAATTGGCGTGAGTTGGCACAGAAGAGAAACGACTGGCGTGCTTTGTTGAACTCGGCCAAAATCGGTTAGGAAGTTACTGCCATACCTAAACAAAAGCGTCAGCGTTGTCTGGCTGTCAAAAAATTCTCATGCCCATACAATTTGTATGAAGCATACCGAAACAACGCGGCGTCAACGCTCAGCGGTTGGAAAATCCGATTTTGACAGGGCGTTAGGAATTGAAGTTGGCTGCAGAAAAGGGCGAAACTGTCATTTTCGTGTTACACACAAACAAACATATGCTTATTGTTGGTGTTATTTCTACATTTGACGTAGCGTTGACGCTTTTGTTTAGGTATGGCACTTCGGCGCTAACGCTAAGCGTCAGAAACCGCTCCGCCCAACGCTTTTGTTTAGGTATGGCAGTTACAGCGCCAAATAAGAAGAAGAAGAATTAGTAGTTAGAGTTAAGAATTTATATGTATATGTATTTTGCATTATGAAAAGAAGCATTGCCGCATTAACGGGCAACAACCTATTTCTATTCTAATTTCAAGATAAATGCTAACCGATGCACTAAACACTCTTTTTGAGTTCATTGCCAGTGTTAGCAATTCTTCTTGTCTGGATATAAAGGGTAGCTGTAAATATTTATCGCTGCCTTGTCTACCCATCGTTTGGCTATCCACATAACTACAAAAGCTTAAATCAACATCTGAGCCGTTGGCGATTTCCATAAAGCATTGCCAAATATCCGGGTGAGCTCGTTCTTCAATAGAAGCTTTCACTAGAGTTCGGCCTTTTCCATATGATTTAACTGGTTTCTCTATGCTAACTGATTTATTTTTTGGAATTGTTCATCATCAACCCAGTTTTTAGCTTAATTAATGTCAGAAAAAAAAACCGAATTTTGAAATACTGCAACCATGAGCATAACGGCACGATGCTGGAAGCGGGACGATCTGTAAACATTCATAATAGTTCGATTTTCATCACATTTTTTGATAAAACTACATGAACCACGAGTTTTTGCTTAGCGGCGTTCATTGTTGTTTATCTTTTGTGTTCGACGTTTCTCCTCTCTTTACCAAAAATAATCGATAAATCTTTTTAATACAGGATTATTTTATAACTTGAATTTCAGGGGAGAAATTTTGTGTTTTTAATTACGTATTGGATAGTTCAGCTGAAAAAAGCAGATAATCTGGTCATAAGTATGTTGCTAAACAGCAAAACTTAATATAACAATATTGTGAAATTTATAAAGGGCAGCACAGTCTACCGGATATCCGAATCCGGCTCTTATTTTTACACGGTATCCGGGAATCCGGTTATCCGGCAAAGTCTCTATCCGGCACATCCCTACATTTAATTGTTCTGCTAACACTGGTAGTTTTGTGTAACGTGATTTGAAGTCTGTAGACGTTAATTGTTTGTATGCTGATCTGTCTTATGTTAACTGGGATGATTGTTTGTTCTTTGAGACTGTTGATGTAAAACTTGATTTCTTGAATAGATAATTGGTCAAATTATTGAATGAGCAATGTTCGGGTTATGAATAGCTCTGTCCTTGGTACAACAATAAAGTTAACTCAGCCATTAAAACACGTAACAAGCTATATGCAAGATGGAGAAGTACATCTACTACTTACGCTTGGTCACGCGATTGTACAGTGATTCCAAATTGAACCCGTCTCTAGCAACTAAAGATCTGTGGCGTAATTTGAAAAGGCTTAATGTACATGGAAAACTTGTGGCTGAGGGTAACATTGACCCAAACGTACTCAGTGATTATTTTACCAGTGTCAGTAAGAGCATGAATAGCACGTCATCCCCGCAATTTGTGTATCATTTGACTTCAAAAGAAAAATTTCTATTCGATGGAGTTACTGAGGCTGAATTTTAAAATGTGGCATGACTATTAGGTCTAATGCTGTAGGTGAAGATGGAATATTCTTGAGGTTTGTGAAACTTGTGCTGCCCCTTATTCTGGGGACTCTATGATGGGTTTTCTTTAGAATTGAATGCTCTGCAAAAGTGTTAATTTCGGTGTAATCCTAACTCCCACCAGCGAGGTAGTATGGGTAGCTAAACCCAATTCTTTCATGAAATTCTCTTTTGTTTGCCCCTATCTCGAAAATAACAAGAGATACAGAAAAAATATAAATGACAAACTTGTAGGACTTTCAATTTCCTGCACAAAATCGGTAACATCGATATTTCTTGAGATATTGCGCTTTGAATTTGAGGTAGTGTGGAATTTTTATAGACTATTAAGCTAAATTGTCGATCAAATTCAAAGTGCAATATCTCAAGAAATATCATTTTACTTCAAAAGGAAAATTTCTATTCGATGGAGTTACTGAGGCTGAAGTTTTAAAATGTGGCATGACTATTAGGTCTGTAGGTGAAGATGGGATATTCTTGAGGTTTGTGGAACTTGAACACATATTATCACTGCTTCACAACCGCATATTTTTCCACAGAGTGGAAAAAGGCTGTCATTATTCCAGTCATCAAAAAGAATATTGCCAATAGCCCCAGCATTCAATTCTGAAGAAAATCCATCATTGACCAAGATTATACCATAAAATGCCTCTGAGCTGTAGACTTTTTAAGAAAAAAACTCAAAGTTTAAGTGTATTTTATATGGGAAATCTTTGCACGCCTTGGGCAAGTACTTAAATTTAATATTATGGGAGTTTTTTTTAGTTGTTTTACACAAAATTTTTAGGTAGGAATAAAGAAAAAAACAATAGCCGCAAAAAAATCGCCCTAATGTACATGTTACGTACCAATACGTTTAATTTCTTAAAAGTAAATTTAAATCAATTAATTACACATGCAAATCTTTAGCAGCTGACCACACATAGTGCGGGTCATTTTTGTTTGCAAGTTCCTTGCATAACATTATGCTGTTGATACTGTCAATCGTAAGTATATCTCTTAGTTTAGTTTTTATCACAGAAGGCGTTGAAAATTTGCGTTCTGCAGCCGCAGAGCTGTGGTAATGAAATTATATTAAAAACAAAATTGGCGAGATGCATGAAGCTATTTTCATTCATTCCATTTTTAATAGAATAAACTTTTTCCCAAAAACATATCGATATCCAGATCGCTGGAAATATCAAGCTCACTTAGCCTCAGTAAACTCCACTGCGGGTTATTATATCAGGATCGCTATCTATGAGATGGCGAAACTTTAACAAAAGAGGTCAAATTGGTAAATCTTCTTTAGAAACTACCTTAGCTGGTGTTATTATTTGTAAAAGTTGTATATCCTCACGCTTGAAATCAAATCTTAAATTTATTTGGTCCAAAAACTCTATGTAAAACTTTAATATATTGGTTTTAACTTCAAAACTTTTAGAACAGTTGACATAACTTTTCATAAACATCTCAGCTTTCTTTCCAACAAAAAGGGCAGATATTTTAATATGATTGTTTTCATTTTTAAAATCAATTTTAATATTGTACTCAAAATTAAGAGGCAGTGTGCTTTGAAAGTTGCATATAAACGACATTGCTTTTTATAAACGATATTTCTACAGATATACAATTTTCAAAATTTTTATGTATGCAGATGATGTAAAGCTTTATAAATCGTACGTTTCAATTAAAGAAAGGTCTTTGCTACAATCAGACTTAGACAGCATGGCTTACTGGTGTCAAGTAAATCTTATGCCTCTAAATCTTAAGAAATGTAAAGTAATGAGCTTCTCGCGAAGAGCTGTTCATCCCACTTCTTATAAAATAGGTAACCATAACCTGGAACAGGTATACAATTTTGTGGACCTTGGTATCACAATGGACCCTAAGCTTAATTTTAATCTTCATAGTAATGTGTGTGTGGATTGCAATGGGGTATAGTCATTGCGCTGGGTATGCAGTTACAGTTGCATGGCTATACTCAATCCCGACTCTTGCGTCCTCGTTCGCGTACTCTGGGCAACGTGAGCAACCCATGTGCGAGATGCGGTAACCCATCCGAGTGGAGCCTTGGGTCACGGCAGAAAGAGAGGGAGCTTCGGTGGGGCCACTCTGACTTATTCGGTTTAAGGGCTCACTGAAGTCTGCAGCGTCTGTTCACCAGTAGGTGCGGCTGCAAGCGGGTGTCTGCTTGGAGCAAGCGGCTCGCTATATAAACGTGTATTTGGTTGCGAAACCACCCCCGTCCCAGCAATGGGTTGTGCGCTGGGCCTGGGACCCGCCACGTAAAAACCACTTCCAGTGAAGAAGCAAGGCAAAGCCTCGGATGAGACCCCCCCCCTTATGATTACGACCACGGCAAATGTTTAAAGGACTACGATTTGAGGGCATGCACCTGGAATGTCCGGACCCTTAATGGGGAAGGTGCCTCTGCCCGGCTGGTTGATGTCCTCGTAAGGACAAAAGCTGACATTACCGCCATCCAAGAAATGCGTTGGACGGGGCAAGGCAAACTATGTCTGGGGCCTTGCGACGTCTACTACAGCTGCCATGTAAAGGAGCGCAAATTCGGAGTTGGATTTGTGGTGGGAGAGAGACTCCGTCGCCGAGTACTGTCGTTCACCCCGGTGGACGAGCGTCTAGCCACAATCCGCATCAAAGCGAGATTCTTCAACATCTCGCTCATCTGCGTCCATGCCCCGACGGAAGAGAAGGATGAGGCAACCAAGGATTTCTTCTATGAGCGCTTGGAGCGCACGTACGAGCGCTGCCCCCGTCATGATATCAAAATCGTGCTTGGCGACTTCAATGCCAGGGTGGGAAAAGAAGGGATCTTTGGAACCACCGTCGGAAAATTCAGCCTCCACGACGAAACGTCCGACAACGGATTGAGGCTGATCGACTTCGCCGGGGCCCGAAACATGGTAGTATGCAGTACTAGGTTCAAGCATAAAAAGATCCATCAAGCTACCTGGCTGTCTCCGGATCGAAAAGCGAGAAACCAAATCGATCATGTTGTGATAGACGGAAGGCACGCTTCCAGTGTTTTAGACGTACGCACACTCCGAGGCCCAAACATCGACTCGGACCACTATCTTGTTGCAGCCAAGATACGCACCCGCCTCTGTGCAGCAAAAAATGTGAGCCCAAATATGCAAGGAAAGCTTAACGTCCAAAATCTGCAATCACAACAGACAGCCAGCGCTTTCGCTACTCGACTCTCACACCTGCTCTCAGAGAGCACTCTTCAACAAACCGACATATGCGAGCAGTGGAACCACATTTACCGCTCATTAAGTACCGCCGAAGAAGTAGTCGGATTTCAGCGAGCCCGAAAGAACAACTGGTACGATGAGGAGTGTCAGGAAGCTGCAGAGAAAAAAGATGCCGCCTACAGGGCCACGCTGCGATCGGGCGCAACGCGCGCTATGTGGGACCGCTATAGGGATCTGAAGAGGGAATCGAGACGTATTTGCCGCAACAAGACGAGAGAGGCAGAAATACGTGAGTGCGAAGAGCTTGAAATGCTGGCCGATAGGAGGAATGCCCGAAAATTTTACCAGAGAGTTAGGCGACCTACGGAAGGTTTAAAGACCGGGGCGCACTCCTGTAAGAACAATAATGGCGACCTAGTAACTGATGTCCAGAGCGTACTTAAATTATGGAGGGAACACTTTTCCGCCCTACTAAATGGTAGCAGCACGGAAAGTTGTGGAGAAGAAGAACCCGAGCCCGCAGTCGATGATGACGGAGTCGACGTTCCACCGCCTGACTATGACGAGGTACGTATAGCAATAACGCGGCTGAAAAACAACAAAGCCGCTGGAGCTGACAGCCTGCCAGTTGAGCTATTCAAGTACGGCGGCGAGGAGTTGATAAGGTGCATGCATCAACTCTTGTGCAGAATATGGTCAGATGAACGCATGCCCGACGACTGGAATTTAAGTGTGCTCTGCCCAATCCACAAGAAAGGTGACCCCGCCATTCGCGCCAACTACCGCGGGATCAGCCTTCTAAGCATAGGTTACAAGGTCTTATCGAGCGTATTGTGTGAAAGACTGAAGCCCACCGTCAATGAACTGATTGGGCCTTTTCAGTGTGGCTTTAGACCTGGCAAATCCACCATAGACCAGGTATTCACAATACGCCAAATCTTGGAAAAGACCCGCGAGAAAAGGATCGACACTCACCACCTATTTGTCGACTTTAAAGCCGCTTTTGACAGCACTAAAAGGAGTTGCCTATACGCCGCTATGTCTGAATTTGGCATCCCCTCAAAACTCATACGGCTGTGTAAAATGACGTTGAGCAATACCACCAGCTCCGTCAGAATTGGAAAAGACCTCTCCGAGCCGTTCGCCACAAAACGGGGTTTCAGACAGGGCGACTCCCTTTCATGTGACTTCTTTAATCTGATGTTGGAGAAGATAATAAGAGCTGCAGAACTGAACCGCTCAGGAACAATTTACTACAAGAGCGTGCAATTGCTGGCTTATGCCGATGACATCGACATCATCGGTAACAAAAACCGCGAAGTCTGTTCTGCCTTTTCCAAGTTAGATAGGGAAGCAAAGCTCATGGGTCTGGTGGTAAACGAGGACAAGACGAAGTATCTCCTGTCATCAAACAAACAGTCAGCACATTCGCGCCTTGGCACCCACGTCACTGTTGACAGTTACAATTTCGAGAAAGTAGAGAATTTCGTTTACTTGGGAACCAGCATTAACACCGATAATAATGTCAGCATTGAAATCCAACGTAGAATCACTCTTGCCAACAAGTGCTACTTTGGACTGAGTAGGCAATTCAGGAGTAAAGTCCTCTCTCGACGTACGAAAACCACGCTCTATAAGTCACTCATCATGCCCGTGCTGGTATATGGCGCAGAAGCATGGACAATGACAACATCCGATGAGGCGGCTCTTGGGGTGTTTGAGAGAAAGATTTTGCGG
>NW_023458824.1:26658-63425 GCF_013731165.1 Rhagoletis pomonella | reverse complement strand
ATGTACCTTTGTACTATTTAGCATGTCATTTGACGGTAACAAGAGCAAATTCAATTTAAATCTATTAAATACATTATACCGTGTCTCAGTCCTTTACCCACAAAAGCGGCTATAACTTTTTTTTTCTATTCAAAACAGTAAGTGTGGCACCTTTCTGAAATCTTTATTAAATGAGCAATTTTTTTATGTAATGTAAAGTTATAGCTCAGTACATTTTTTTTCACCCGAGATAGTCAAAGTTGGGGATGAAAATATCAAAAAGTTAAAAATCCAGAAATAGTCCTAATTTTATGATGGTTCCTTAATATATTTTAACTACATTGCATTTGAGTATGGAGAGGCAACTATCTGGAAGTATTTTACATAAAAAATTTACTAAGTATTGCCCGGTTTGTAGTTGCAGTTAAAGAAAACACATGAAAAGGCACGATTTTTTTTTTAATTCGAAAAATGTAAATATTTAAAAAACGGTGAAAATTTTTTGTTTATCAGTGAGCCCCGACAAAGATCATTTAATTGGAATTTAAGGGGTGTTGACAATTGTTTTTATGAAACAAAACACCCACCAACCATCGAATTGTCACTGACAACATGGAAAATGCCTGCCGTTACATAATTATCACTGTCACTTTATGAAATAGGCCCCTGGTCGCTGAGTTTATAATTTTTGCAATTAGGTTCAATGGCAGTATTTTTCTTCTGATTCCATGGATGATTTGAATGAAAATGTATCATCCTAGATTGGGCCTCAGCTTTTTAATACCTGTTCCGTTTAATCTGATTTACTCTCTATGGATTACAACATCTTGGAAGGGTAACCTCTTTTTTTCCTCTTCTGTTGTGAATTAAATTTTTGTATGCTGTGCGGTAAATGTTTTGAGTATAACCTCCACGTCCGTTTTTTTTATTATGGTAAATATATCATGTACATATTTGTTTATGCATTTAAATGTATGTTCTTAGATCTAAGAATCCACTTTGTGTGACAACATCAAGGCGCACGCCACAAATCGGAGGAGAAGCTCGGCCAAACACTAACATATGTGTAAGCGCCAATCTATTAGATCTAAGTTCATTGATGCTTTCGTCTAGTATTTTGTCTAAGATAATATCTCCTACAGCTGGGGATAAAGGGTTCCCATCGGCATTACATATATCTGCTGGTATTTACGCCATCATAAACAAGGTAATTGTTACCTCGCAAAGCGAACTGTTTTTTCGTAATTATCGTCATTCCGTTCTCGAGTTCTGTTTGCGAGATAACAATTACTTTGTTTATTACAGGGCTATTCTGCGCTGGTAATAAAAATTTTGTTACCGGTAAATAAAGTTCCTGTAAATTTTTAAACTGTGTAACTTTGTAACTGGTAAATTTTGTTATCATCTCATAAGCTGGTAACAAAGTACTGCCCCGTGAAATATGCAATGCCAGAAGTTCCAGAATTCTTCATATCTAAATTGCTTAATATTTTAACTGCATTATCAACGTACCTAGAATCGCGGTACTGAACTGGTAAGATTTTTTGGTAATAAAATTTCCCGGTTACAAAATCTTCGGTAACGTGCAGAATATACCTGTTAGAGTACACTACCAGAAGATATATGGAATGCCGATGGGGATAGCTGATATTGTCTTAGACAAACTATTGGACGATAGCATCGCTGAAAGGTCTCAAACTTCCAGTGGTCAGAGGCGTAAACCTAAATGTTTCCGTGGATGTGAAGTATCTAGGGGTAACTCTACACACAAAGCAAGGAAAATCTCACGTCGCGCTGAAGGTAAATCGAGCGCTGAAAGTTTTCGGACAATGTCGAAGAATGTTTAGTAAGACCTGGAGTCTGAGACCGGTTATGGTATTCTGGATATACTTAACTTTAGTAAGGCCAATCGTTACGTACTATAGTATTGTAGCGCAGAACCAAGTTCAAAACCACGGTTTCTGTGTTAAACCGGCTACAAAGGAGCTGTGCAAAGGCATTATGGGCGCTATGAGTGCAACGTCAGGACCGGCTCTTAATGCTTTGTTGAATTTGCCACCTCTGGATTTAGCGATCCAAGAGGTGGCAATGGAAACGATGTGTCGGCTGCAATCTTTTGGTCTGTGGCACGACGATCAGAGTTCTGGGCGCAAAGAGTTGTTTGGAAGGCTATCAGAGCAATACCCTTTGTTTTCGGCACCTACTTACAAACTGATACCTGGAGTCTCCCTTAGAAGAAATTGCGTCGTTAGATTTCCTACAAGGGAACAATGGAGAGATCCATACACTCTCTTGGGAAGCTTGGTGAAAGCTTTCCATACCGACGGCTTAAAGACTGAAAACGGTACTGGAGCTGGATGGCATCTGGACGGTAACTTCAGATGCTTTACCGCTTTGGGTGCAATGGCAACGGTATTTAAATCAGAAATCTTTGCAATACTGAAAGTGGCACACACTGTAGGGACAGTCAGACTGCTCTAAAGGCATTGGAAACCGCTCGCACCTCTTCAAAGATGCAAGTTGAGGCTGAACTCCGTTAAAAGGTGGAATGAGCTTGAATTTGTGTGGGTGCCAGGACAATACGGTGTTCAAGGCAACGAACTGGCCGATGAATACGCGAACTGCGGTTATTTAGAGAGTCCAGTTGGACCGAAGCTAATTTTAGAGGCAATCATAGCGGGAACGATCGGGTAATAAAGGATCTCATAAATAAAACTCATGAGAGCCGTTGGAGTGGTATTGACACCTGCAAACCAACCAAGTATTTCCAGAAAATGTCTGACAGGATGCTGGCAAAATTTTTTCTCAGATAAAGGAGTGATCTACGAGTCCTTATAGGACTGATTACGGGGCACAATCCATGGGGACGACATATGGTCATCATAGCATCATCGACGATCCACTGTGTACATCTTTTTTGGAGAATGAGGGTGGTCATTTTGTCTTTCGCAGTCCGCTAGCCTAAGATGGTACATTTTTGCGTCAGATGTATTGAGAATGGACAATATACATCAAAAAACTGCTAAGATACATGAAGGAGTCGGGTAACTTTGCGGAGGAGCAATGAATTCCCACCCCACCTACTTATATATAACTTTCCTCCAAATCATGGGTCGAGGCCTTAAATACAATAGGTAACGCTGCCTGAGTGCTTGGAAAAATTGTTTTTGGTTTTTCCGGCCACCCACAATTCCAACTCCAAATCTAAAGATTGCTATTAAGGTTAACTTGTTCTAATTTTGGATTCCAATCAAGACATATTAAAGGGGTAATGCCATCAGATCATCTGTTTTAATTTTTTTTTAATTATTTAGTCTCTAATCTGTCAAATATTTTTTCCGGGACCGGGGAAAAAAGTCCTCGATCCCTGCCACCCCGCCCCTCCCCCCCTTCGTCGGGCCTGGACGATATAATGTAAAATAATCTGTTTTTTTTTTGCAAAATTCCAGAGTGTTTTGGTTAAATATTATTCAAGTTATATGGCGTGAAATAACAAAGAAACTTTGCCAAATACTCAAAGAGCTTTCGCCAAAGATTAACTTAGGCGACTTAGGTAAATTATATTCTACCTTGTTAAATTGCCCAAGAAAAAAGCTTGCAGTGATTGTACTGAGTTATTTTGGTTACGATAGCAAACAAACTTACTAGGTTAATTTAACCTAAGTTTTAAGTTGTGATATATACTTATATTTAAATTAATTTTAAATACGGTTTTTTCTGTGTGTATGTACATATTAATTGATGTTTCAAAGCCAGTTTGTGTTTAAGTGCATGTTTGTATGCCCCGAACTCTGCTTTAATATAAGGAGCTTAAATAGCCAAGGGCAACTTATATATATATGTATGTGTTTTTTTGTGCAGTTACCCGCAAACATTCATACCTCGCCGTGATGGATGATTCCACTCTGAACATGAACACGAAGGCGACGTGCAAAATGGGAGTTAATGTGGCACTCAAAAATTATTACTTTTTGTTGCTTTTATTAGGTGCGAATTTATGCAGGATTTCTAATGTCATCACCGTCGAAGAATATCGATGAGAACATGACAGCAATGATGCAACCCATCCCCTTTAATCTGAAGTCCTTTTGCGATAAGAATCCGCCTCGTTTATTATTCTTTTGGCGTTTGTGCTTTTGGCAGAGACAGGCTAGCTTTTCTAAGGGGTTCACGATTGTTTGCTACTAAAAATTATTCCAGCTCTCATCATTCTCTTATGCGTTATTTATTCCACTTTTTATTGCTGTATCCTGTTAGCATCTGCACAAAATTTGTATGCATCCTCACACCAATCCTTTGAGGCGCATTTACAATTGTGGCCTAACGCGCTCGCCACGTACAATTGAATCTTATAAACTATGTACGTACGTATATTTGTATGTACCCTGCAGCAAATAAAATGGCTCGGAACTCGCGCGAAACTAGCTTGAAAAGGTATTGTGCTGGTTCCTCGTCTATCCCAAATCAGTACTTTCAAATGTCTTTTTTAACATGGCGATGCAACTACGAAGTGGCAATTGTCCCCCCATACAAAAGCTTTGAACTCGTTCAGAACTGGTTTCATTTTGGATGGATCTGAAGCACTAAGTTTTTTATGAGAGCAAATTTTTAGGAATCGATTTTTGGATATTTTTTTGTTTTTTCTTTTCTTTTGTAGTTTGCTTGTTTTTTGTTTATTTTATTCTTATTTTATTTATATTAAATTTTATATACGATATACCCCTATTTTTATTTTAAAATCGAAAAATATTTAGAGGTCGCTCAAAGCGCTCAAAGTTTTACATGTATTTTATATGAAAAAAAAACAACTTTTCGTAGTAATGGTAGAGAATTTTTTTAAATCCATATTTTTGAATCGGAAAACTCTGGATTGTTTATTTAACCATTTTTAATACTAACGACTTTTTATCGGATGCAATGGGGGGCATTTTTGGGGGTTTTTAGAGGACCCATAAATTAAAGGTACTATAAAAAAATTGTTACAACAAAGTTCTACTGTCCCTCTCTGTAGCCGTTTTGCAGTGGTTCAGAGACAGTTCTGAAATTTTTAGGACGGTACTAGCGCTGTCTCTAAATTTTTCTGCGGGGGTACGTACACATATCTTCGTCAAACGTGTCCGGCAGTTGTAGCATCTGCTGGTGTCATCTTGTTTACCCTTTCTCTCCTTAATTTTTGCATCGTTCCTGTTTTTTGTTCTATGTCTTGCCCAAACGACTATAACTCTCAAACAATTTATGACGGTGATTCTGTGAAGTTTTCGCAAGAAATATTTACTGCGACTATATTTAAGCGAAATAGCTTATTGTACATATGTTGGTCATTATTTTATAAATCGTACACCTTTTTGACTATATTATTCACATTGAGTTAAATCTTTTTTAGAAGGTGTATCACGAAATTAGGAAATACTTATGTATATGAGCGTATAATTGAAAATATTTTAAAAATATTATTCTTTAATACTTTCAAAATTCATTCAGGGTACTCATATAAACGCGTAAATGGCTCGTATCCCCGTCGTTGTTGGATTACCTACAGTGATAGAAAAGTTGTTATAATCGTACCTTTATTTAGTTTGAAAGTACATTCGGTACAAACACACAATTTTAAGTACATTTGGAGCGTAGCCAAATAGCTTCTCAGGAAATCAGTTCTTATTTTTACTGGCATTTCAATGCATTTTCTGATGCGGGCAACTGGTCTAATAGCTTCCCTCCTTTGTGAAGAGGCATACAAATGATATGAAGGGTGGTCAAAGTAACGCAACTGTAGTTGATTTCGACAGATAGATGCAAAATATTTGTTTTTAAAACGTTAGATCGAACCACTAGGAGGAAAGTCATTCACAACAAAGTTTTGTCTCGCGCTGCTCCAAGAGATTCTTTTCATAGCCAAAAATTTGTTTATTGTGAGTACAGAAGTTGATATTGCATCGATGGGAATTTTTACCTACTATTTTTCTTTATATATAAATACATATTTACTTCTTAGGTACATCTATCTACTTTTAGGTAAAGTTTCCGTAAATTAGGTACAATTTTATAATTCAATTTTGCATCCCTGCTGGAATATCAGCTGTAATACGACCAGAAACAAACAGCTGATTGCTCTTTGTTCAATAAACATACCTCCAAGAATCTGACACAAATTGATTGCCGACTAATTATTAATTGGCAATTAATAATTTGAATTTTCGTATGATAAATTTAGTAACAATTAAGGCCTTAATTGGTTAAAAGGCTCTTAATTGCCAATAAGGTGCCTGTTTGAACATGGTCTTATAGTCGTTTGGGCAAGACATAAAAACAAAAAACAGGAACGACGCAAAAATTAAGGACAGAAAGGGTAAACAAGATGACACCAGCAGATGCTACAACTTCCGGACACGTTATGTAACATGCACATTGACGAAGATATATACGTACCCCGCAAAAAAATTTAGAGACAGTCTGGCAAAGCGCTATTATCTTAGTTCCACTTATCGTAAAAAAATTATAACAATTGAATTCTTGAAATTATTACATATATACTTGCTCCACTTGCTTGGACTCTGAACAAAATCTAATATGCAAACCTGTGTTTGAAAAACTGTCAGCATAACTTTTGTGACTTTGCTTTGCTGCGCACATATCCACAGCTAACCCCGAGGACAGCTGAAATGTTAGTTTCAGTTTGCTTTTTTGTTGCTTTGGCTTCGAAATTTCAAACAGTTCGTATGTACTGTCGCTTTAACTGTCGAAGCGATGTACGAACAGCACATAGCAGTAGAGGTGGAAAAATATCGACGATGCTATCGATATATCAATGGTTTGTCCTTTAAAAAAATACTACCGATGTTTTAAGACTATCGATACTAACGGCTGTAATACAAGACCAATAAAAAAAACTGTATCCCATGGGGCACGTTATAAATAATGAATAAAACGATGGATTTGGTAACTCTTACCAATGTGAATGACGATTTGGTAGTTCTTATTACACGAAAAAGGGGGAATCGAAAAGCTAAGTCTGTATGATCACGATGAGAATGGTGGCAACCTAAAGAAGCTGAATTCATCCACACACAGCAACACCGAATTATGTATTATAAATCACCATAATGCAATTGTATATGAAGAAGTGAATGAATATATATGGGGTTTTAGAGGCGAACGGTTTTAGAGTTCTAACTGCGACCGCCACGCCAAGAACATTGTATACCCTCGATTTTAATATCGTATAAATTAAACGCTATTTAAGTTATAATTAACTTCTATGGTTATCTTATTTTCATTGCAAAATTCCCGGAAAAAAACTCCTCACAGAACCGCAGTTCTGTGCATGGCGCCCGAGTGAAATAAAGCGAACCAAATAAATTTAACAAAAAAGTACATTGTACATGATTCTATTTCGTGGTCGTCGGCGGTCGAATATGAACAATTTCGAGTGAATTACAAATAACAATTTGAAAGTGAGAAACCTTAAGACATTTTAAAGTGAAAGCCCACAAAAAAAACCAAAAAGTCTAAATTGTGAATATGATCACAAAAACCACGATCTAACCTGTGCCTATACTTAATATCAAAAACAAACAATTTAAATTCTTAAAAACTTTAAAACCCTAAAACTATCAAATAACAAAGTTTTAACTCTAACCTAACCTAAATTTGAGCTTAACAGAAAAAAAAATAAAGTGTGTGTAGTTAATAAAATGCACGGAAAAACTATAATTATTCTACATATCGCACACCGTCTTCAAAAGAGTCACAACTCGAAATAATACGTTTAAGAGAAAATGCGAAAAACTATTTCTTAGCACATGATAATCATATGGGCAAGGGCGACTTTACCTTAGGTTTTTTAAACAAATTATAACAACTATTTGCTCCAGCTTTTGCTGAAAGGTAAATAAACCCAGCAAAAAACACGATTACCACAGAAACGAAAGTGGAAACGAGCTAGGCGATGGGAATCGTTTACCCTTTCGCTTCAAGAAGGCATTATTTTAACATGGGCATGTCATTGGCGGTAAGCCCTTATCCGCAGCATTACCTTCAAACGAAGGGAGAACACATGGATAAACAGAATCCAGAGAAGCTAACAAAGAATGCCTTACAGAGAAACTAATGTAGAATTCCTAGATAAGTACATACTTATTTATATTAAAGTGAAATTAGAAAATGTCTAAAAAGATTAAAATTAATTAAAATTTGTATAAATCAGTTTTTATAAATACACATGTATGTATGTATAACAAAGAATGCCTTACAGAGAAACTAATGTAGAATTCCTAGATAAGTACATACTTATTTATATTAAGGTGAAATTAGAAAATGTCTAAAAAGATAAAAATTAATTAAAATTTGTATAAATCAGTTTTTATAAATACATATGTATGTATTTAGGTATTTAGATTTTACTTAAAAATCGGTAGGTACATACATGCATATTTAATTAAGCTTAAAATTGTACTTCCTCACTCTTGTACTTCACATCATTGACTGACTTCAACTTCGTTCCAAATTGAACAAAGCAAAACATGATTTTTATGCGAGACAAATTTTCAAAGAAAGTAACGGTAGAAAAAAATTTTTTGGATATGCATTCTATTTTTCAGCTGACTACGATGCAGCATTCTAATTTGCATTCTCCGAAATGAAGCAAAGAAGCGAATTAAAAAAAATATTGTAGGAAATTCTACTTTGTATTCCCTGAAATGAAGCAAAGAAGCGAAACAAATAAAATATTGTAGGACATTCTACTTTGGATTCCCCGATATGAAGCAAAGAAGCGAATTAAAAAAGAAGTATTATAGTACATTCTACTTTGCATTACCGGCAATGCCTAATAGCGGAGACAGACAGGCTGAATTAAGTGGAATTAAGTGGCACAAATGCAAATATCATTTTTACCAACAAATTCATTCCACTTCATAAAAAAAATTGCTGTCTCACTATTCGCATTGGGATCTGCAGCGGAGTACAGGACTGTTGCAAGTCTTTTCGGAGTAGGACGCAGTACTGTTGGTGAAATTGTTTTGGATTTTTGCCAAGCAGTATGCGAAAATCTATCTGACTGCATTAATTCCTATCCTCCAAATCAACACGAAATCAGAAAAGTTGTTGATGGATTCGCGCGAATTGGGTTTCCTCAATGCTTTGGAGCTGTGGATGGCTGCCACATAGAAGTTCAACCACCAAAAGATGATGCAACAGACTATTACAATTACAAGGGTTGGTATTCAGTGATCTTGCTGGCGAGCTGTGACCACCGGTAATTGGAAACTTTTATTAACATTTATTTATAACAATTTAATATAATGCCTAAACTTTTTACATATCAAAATTTACTTACATAAATATTGGATCTACTGGTAGAAACAACGACTCTTATATTTTCGAAAAGAGTACATTGAAAAGATTCCATGAAACTGCCGATATTTTTACGCAGAATAGCAAATTTATAGGCGGCATCAATGTACCCGTTCTACTAATAGGCGATTCTGCTTTTCGCCTCTCCCGGTATATGATGAAACTGTATCCATATTCGCCGAATCATCCGTCTATAGAAAAAACCTTTAACTACCAACTATCTAGGTGTCGTCGTCTTATCGAAAATGCATTCGGTCAACTTAAAGCACGGTTCAGAAAAATAGGTAGAGGCTTACAAGTCGCCCCAAAAATCATAAACACCATAGTTAGAACATGCTGCATTTTGCACAACTTCTTGAAATTAGAAAATGACGAAGTTTCTATTGGTGGGATGGAAGATTCAAGAGGAGATATTTATGCTCGAAGTCAGCCAAGCCACACTACAAGAGTTGGCGAAAATGATGTGAATGCGACCGCTATTAGAACTGCAATAGCTCGCAGTTTCCGTAAGCACAAATATTACAAGTTTCCTATAAACATTAATCTATATCCGAAAACACCAATAAATAATTAAATTCATTCTTTTATTAATCCACTTTTTTACTATTAACTATCTTTTTATTGCATTTTTTTATTTTATTAATTCTACTTACTATAAAAACCTATTAATCTAATAACTATAAAATTAAAACAAAGTCAGGCTATTCATTTATGTCATTTCACTTATTTTTAAAATATTAATTTTAACATGCACTCGTCTTAATTTAATAGCTATAAAATTTAAAAAAAAAATCTGTCTATTCATTTCACTTTTAAAGAAATTAATTTTAACAAGCACTTGTAATCTAATAACTATAAAATTAAACAAATAATTCAGTCTATTCATTTATGTCATTTCACTTATTTTTAAAATACTAATTTTAACATGCACTCGTCCTAATAACTGTAACCCACCCCATATTGACAAGTTTTACCAACTATTTTTTTATTATTTAATTTAAGTTATTTTCAATATAGTATATTTTTAAGCAGAAACTGTATAATTCCAAATTTCCAACCTTGTGTAAAAAGTAGAAAAATTTTGCAAAATTCTATCTAAGTGTTGAGCTTTTTAATGATGCTTAAAAACATTTTTAATATGCAGTTTTAAAGCCCATTGAATTTTAGTAGAATTAAGTGTAAGTGTAGAGTCAGCGGAATTTTTCAGAAACTTCGCACTTGCACTTTATTTTACTAAAATTTGATAAGCTATAAAACTGCATACTACAAATCTTTCTAAAAAATCGTATTAAAAAGCTAAACATATAGATGGATTTTTGCATAAGTTATCTACTTTTTGAAATGTGGATTTGTACAGTTTTTGCATAAGAATAGACTACATGTATTTTTTATAAAAAATAAATTAAATAGTAAAAATATAAGTTGGTAAAACTTGTCAATGTGTGGTGGATTTATAGTTATTACGACGAGTACGCTTATTGTCTAAAACTTATCTATTAAAATTTTCATTAAATTTTCATTTAAAAACTCTTTGGAGGTGTCATTTTGCTCCCTTATGGCAGTAATAACCTCATTTGTTAGCACCTTGGCATCATCCACAACACTCCTCAGCAATTCCGTGTGTTTCTGCATGATTCTGATCACTTCTACCGTATGTTTTCTTTTTCTTCCAGAAGAAGCAGGTGCAGATGAATCACGAGGCGATACAGCTGATGCTGAAAGCAGTGGTACTGGCGAGGGCGTTGTTGTTGTAGCGGCAACAACAACCCCGCCCAGGACGGTTGGTATCTCAGTCGTTGTCGCCAAGTTCCACTAACGGCATCTCTAGGAAGCGTGCAGCTCCTGTAGGGTTGGTCCACAGGGACAAAGCCGTTAGGGTTGTCGGGTTTTCCGGGCATGAGAAGAGATGTTTCGAGTCATGTGGGGTCTCTCCGCATGCCGGACACTCATTTGGCACATCCTCATTCAATCTACTCAGGTAGGAGTTTAACCTGCTGCAGTAGCCAGAGCGAAGTTGGGCTATTGTCGTTCGTGTCTCCCGAGGCAGATGAAGCTCCGCCTCGTCTATGTCCGGGGTCTAGAGTCTACATAACTCGAGACTGACTCCCTGTGAATGCCGTTCAATCAATTCCATTCCCAGTCGCCATGATCGAGCAATCGTTGGCGTAAGAGACAATCGAGACTCCCTCTGGTGGTTGAGGGAGCTTTGAAATTTAAAAGTTATACAGTAGCGGGGAAAGGACACCACCCTGTGGAACCCCCTGTTTTATTTTTCTGAATTTACTCGTTTTGTCTCTAAACATTACCGACGAGCGTCGACTACTCAGATAATTTGCCAACCACCGTTTGAGCCCCTGTGGGAGAGAGGAGGCCTCTATATCTTCTAGTAGCGTGGAATGGCAGACGGTGTCAAACGCCTTCGACAAGTCCAACGCTACTAGAATCGTTCTCTCACAGGGACGGTTTCGGTTAAGGCTACGAGTTATCTGAGTGTTTATGGCGCTAAGTGCTGTTGTTGTACTGTGCACTTTAGGGAAACCATGCTGATGCTTCGCTGGGGTCAAGTGGTTTGTGAAATGCGGGAGTAGCAAGGTCTCGAGTGTCTTCGCTACCGGGGAAAGGAGTGTTATCGGACGATAAGAATCTCCTTTGTTGGCAGGTTTCCCCGGTTTGAGCAGTGGGACCACTGTCCCCACCTCCGTTAGGTACGCTACCCCCGCAGGACCCAAATTTTTCAGCATCAGCATGCATATTCCGTCGGGACCCATGGCTTTGGAGGCTTTCGCCTTCCCGATGGCCACCTGAACTTCACCGCAAGTGAAAGCGAGGAGGGCACAGGTTGTTGGCAGTTTGTGCAGCCTTCTGGTCACTCGACGCTTGGCTTTGTCCACCGGAGGATGCAGTATGAACTGCCGACTAAAATAGCTCGCGCATCGCTCCGGGTCCGACGAAGCATGGTCGCCGAAGGAAATTTCGACTCTGTCGTCGTGCTTCGTCGGATTGGACAATGACCTCACGGTTGACCAAAGCTTGCTCACACCAGAGGTGAAGTTACAGGTCTTCAGATGCTCCTCCCACTTCTTCCGCTTATGTACGTTTACTAGTTGCCGAATCTCCGCGTTGAGATCCCTGATACGGGGATCTCCGGGATCGGCCCGACGAAGGCTATCACGCTCATCGGCTAGAATAACCGCTTCGGCAGGGAAGTTTGGCCGTGGGTCCGTCAAGGCTTGAGTACCAAAGATCGTGGTGCGCATTAAAGGCACCTACTACTATACGGTTTTCACCTCTGAGGAGCGCACCTATATCAGGGTGATATCCTTCCGGGCAGCAGGTGACAGGGGGTATGTATATGTTAAATATTTCGAGCTCAACATCGCCTGACCGGATATCAATGCCCTGACATTCTAGGGTGGTATCCCTGCGGTCGATGTCTGCTTCGATAAGACGATACTGCACGGTGTGGTGCGTGATGAACGCTAAGCCACCAACATTATCTCGCTCGCGATCTCGACGGTGCACGTTGTACCCGGCACAATTCAACAAAGTTGAATTGCTGTGCAACTTCGTCTTTTGGACCGCAGCTATCAATATACCATGCCGACACATGAAGACGGTTATCTCCTCAATCTTGCTCTGTAGCCCGTTGCAGTTAAATTGAAGGAGCTTCATGTGGTTCGGGAGACGTGTCGTCATGTGGGGTGTAAGGGATGTGTGTGCTTACCGCCGTTGGATGTGTGCGCTGCTGTTATGGTTGCCGCCCTGTGGTGGTGGCGGGAGGCGTCGCAGTTGAGGTCTGCGACCGGGCAGCGCAACACGGGCCCTCGAAGTTCCCAGTCCAATCTCGCGTTGTCGCAGACCTGAACATGCCCTAAAGTGGCACCAGCCAAGGCAGGTGTTGCACTTGACTGATGTCACATTACGGATTATCCTGGTCTGACATACCGTGCAGATTGTAGGGGGAACCAGGAGTTGTTAGCGGCGGCGTGTAGGTAGTGGTGCGGTTGTGTGTGTTTTGTGGTCTGTCGTGGCTGTGGTATGGTCTGTGGTGTTATTATGTTGTTGTGCTCTGGTGACTGTGTGAGGCTACTCGGGTGGACTGAGTTAGCCGTGGAGGCTGCTCTGTTTGAGCAACAGGGGGCCACGTACGACGTGGTCCACGGTCGATGTGTCCGTAGTCCTGAGCAGACTCTAAGGTGACTCCACCCCTCGCAGGTATTACACTTGACTGAGGTGGAGTTGTGGTGTAGTCGTCTCTGGCATACACAGCAGGTGTAGATTTCTGGCCCTGGGTTTGTCTCGATGCCATCCCTGAGTAGAAGAATACGTAGTGAATGTAGCCCTATCGACGAAGAATTTCTGAGATACTTCGCCGACCTAAACGGGGTAAGGCGTCGATGCTGCTGCTATGGATGTCGATGGTGAAGGTGTTGACGGTGCTAACGGAGGCGATGGAGATGGTGCTACTACCGACTGGCTGGATTCGTTTAATATTGTGTCCTAGGAAATGTATTAACATATGTAAATATTTTGGAAAACAAAATAAAAGTGAACTGAAAATACATACTAATAAAAATGACTAGTGTACTTCCGCATTGTTAACAGCGGTTCCTCCAATAATTTGGTGTACCGCCATATAATGCTTCCATGTTGATGGACTGCCACCTGATGCACCCACATTCTTTTTCTCATCTCTGCGAATTTATGTACGTATACGTTAATATTGTGCACCAAGTTTTTTGATAGAAGGGGCACGGTTTAGTTATTTGCCCAATGATTTCGAGCTATTGTGTCCGAATGGGTGACCCGATACACACAGTTGTAGCCAAGGGCCTACATTTCATTCTTGAACCTAATTTTGTAACTTTCGTTCACTCATTTATTAATAAATTCGGTCTGTAATATGCACTTTTTTGTAAACTTCGGAGTGAGTTATACCATTTTCAATGGGTACCCCAGAGGCCTTTGGAAGGTTTTAAGGGGTCAGTTATGACTTTTTACAAAGTGTAAACTATGCTGTTCCTAGTGAGTGGGATATCAAGAGCCTAACCAGCTCCCCCTCCGCCCACTAACCCAAAAACTGTGGGCAAATAACTAAACATTCCCTGATAGAAGAACTTACCTATATTTTTGGGTCAAATTGCGCACTTTTGTATGCACGTCCTGCGCGCATACAATTTCCCGGCCATTTGCTTGGAAATATCAGCATAAATATGCCCATTTCGTTTGGCTCGACGGAAATCAACAGCACGTTCCGCCCACAGCTCAATCAGGATTTGGTCATCCTGCTCGCTCCATACAACACGCTTTTTTGTTGCTGACATCTGAAATTGAAAAATACACATTTTGAATTTTATATTTGTTTAAATTTTACGTTAAATAAATAAAAATACTGACCTTTGCTTATTTTTCGTTTTTTTCAGTATGTATCAATAATGAATGTGTATGTATCAATTTTCTTTTGACAGTAGCAAACTCAACTTCTGCCATTCCCAGTAGTAAACAGCTGTCATATTCGGCAGTATTGCCATATTGAAATTCGCAAATTCTGTTAAAATTCACAAAATTTTCTTGCATTAAATCTGCATTTAGAAGAGGAAAATGCACGAGTTAATGCAACTAATGCCTCTTTATGCAGATAATCCTTGTTGTCTGTCTTCCCTATAAAAGAAGCGTTATAGCGCTATGCCTTCTAGAACACGTTACCACTATAAGCGATTACCGATTTTTTGCTGGGAAAGCTCTGTGAACATTTTTAGTACATAATTTCAAAAATGCAAAATTTTGAGTTTTGACTCTTTTGAAACGGTGTGCGATATGTATTAATATACATATGTACGAGCGACCTCAATAAAAGCGAGCTGAATCACATAGAGGAGTCAAGGCGTTGGATTTAGAAGGAGGAACCTATCAAACTCCCCCCCCCCCAGCAGGAGCAACAAAGTCATTGGTTGTGTATCCAGTTTTCACCCGGTTGAAACCTCCCATTATAACCTAAAAATCACAGGTTACCCTATAATAAAAGGTTGCAGTAAGTAAAGAAAAATTGTATTTCAAAAATTTTGCGATAAAAACTTAAGTGCTGACATACCTACGACACACACTCGTACATAAGTAAAACGACTTGCATGCGAAGAACCGACCGTCTTACCGCAGAACTCCACAGGCGAACACCGATGGCCTATCAACTGTCATTTTGACGAGCAATGTGATTGCAAGTTTTTGTGTGTGGGCACTTTGATGTCTTGAAATAAGCATTTGCTGCATGACGCCACCAGACAACATTCTCTCAATTTCGGTGTTTAAAAACATTTAAATCTTTAAAAAACTTGCTAAATAATTTCCTAAAACGTAATCGTAAATAATCCAATAGGGAACAGATTTTTATTTTGATTTAGTATCAAAATTTCATCGATGTTACCACCAGCACGCTTTCTTTCAAATGAAAATATGGCTGTCAAACTATGGAATTGCCTGCAATAGATGTCAAGCAATAAGCGCTGACATACAGTGACGAGAAAAACTGTAACATGGTTTAACACTTTTTGTTTCAGCCACCGCTATATTTCCAAGTTCTAACGACTTTCATACTTTTGCTGTATATTCTTGTTGGTACATCCCTACTCCCTCTCTCATAATGATTTGAAGTCAATACAACAACAATAAAAAAACCAGCAGACAAAAATTTAAATTAAGGCAGATGTTACAGTTTTGTTTACAGTTTACAAATCGCAGCAATTTGCACATATTATATACTTTTGGCCATTTTCTTGCCTTTTTTATATACCTTTCGTACACCTACGAAACATACATAAAGTTGCCTATATACTCTGTATGTATGTACACATATTAATAATTTGCGCGCCAAAAATAATACACCCAGCAAGAGCAGTGACCGTCACGTAACCTAGTGACGTGACGGTCACGCGTGTCCCTTTTGGTAGTTCCATTTGCAATCATTTCTTAATAGTGAATCAAAAATAGTCCCCGAGGTTTTGTGTACGTGTTATTTTTTATCACCTTTTTGCATACACATTTATTATCACTGTAAAACTATATATTTCTCTCTCACTCTCATTAATATCTGCCCTTTGCTAACTATCGATAAAACAAAACTGCTCCTTAGCAAGCACCGCAGCTGCTACTGCAGTAGCGCAGTGGTTAGACCTTACTCTTGCAGTAAGTAGATTTAAAATTTAATTATATTAAATTTTGTGTTTAAATTACTTTTATTTCAATTAATAAAGTAGGTATGCTATAGAAATATATAATAGGGCAATTCATCTAAATGCGTAAAAGCCTCATATCCACGTAAACCTCGTAAAATTGTTTAATTTTGTACGGAAACCCGGTTTATTTACGAGGTTTACACAGTTACGAGGCATTTACGCATTTGTATGAATACTCTGAAATAATTAGTTCTAAACTAATTACTCAACAAATAAACATATATTAGGTAAAGTTTTAATAAATTATAATTTAGGTTAACACAAATTTGATATTTGAAAATTGTTCGCTATTGTTGCTTTATATAGTTTAAGTGTATTTAATTGTATGCAACAATTTATATTTATATTTATTATTAAATGTCTTTATGAACGTGTTTATATATTACATATTTGCAAATATTATTTGTACAGTCATGTCCACTGTTTAAACTAGTTATAGCTTGTTTATTTGTGCATATATTGACAAAAATTATAGAAATACTTAAAAATGCATACTAAACCATTTTATTGAAATAATATATCTATGTTCAAACATTGACAACTCATAATTGACGGCGTGGTCACATATGTAGAAAACGCGTAACTGACACTTTTTTCGAAATTGAGTTATATTCATAAAAATGTTATGAGTTGTCAATGTTTGACCATTGATATGGCAGACTTCCAAAACGTCAATTGCATGCATTTTATGCGTACAAAGTTTAATGTTCCATAACGCCGAACTACAAATGGTAGACAATGTATACTTTTCCAAAACGTATCCGAAAAGTTATTGAAACGTATCGCTAGTGTAATCAATGCATCGCAAAAACAAAGTTGATGTTGCGTTTGCTTTGACTTGCGATTGGTATTGTGAAAATGGAACAGTGTTTGGTAGAACAGTACGCAAACATTGTATTGGTATGTTTTGGAAGTCAGCTTATTATAACTTTAAGACTATGATTTATGTATATCTTTAAAGAATGTAAATATTCATACATATGTATACTTAAATGTTTAACTTAATAATAATAATAATAATAATATCCCAACGGTTTTTACCCTCCATTCCCGCCCATCCGCACGAGGGGCGCAGTCCGCATGACGTACGGAACCAATATTTAAAATTTTTGTGCCGAGTCACGATAGGCAGGAGTTTGTTAAGTGTCGAGATCTAAAACTGTTCAGCTACAGAACTAAATTCATCAGCTGATTTTATGTATTTATGTCAATAATTCACTTATTGAGAGAGGAGAGTATCGCTTTCTTAATGCTGAAAAGCGGATCTGATATATCAAACGTGCTGGAATGAGAGTTAAAATCCTGGCATAAGCAACGGAGTGGGTCGTGCAATTCAAAATTGGTTTTACAAGCTTTCAGAAATATGGGACAAAAGTGTCTTGATACGCGTGAGGGAACATTAAAGCTTACATCAGCCAGAAGAGACGGACTTGAAATTGAGCCTGTCAGTAATTTAACCATAAAAATTATACCAAGCATTTCCCTGCGACTGGCAAGTGTAGGAAGGTTAATAAGTTTTAAGCGACTCGTATAAGGTGGAAGACTATATTGAGAATCCCATCGGAAATTTCTTAAAGCAAAAAGTAGGAATTGTTTTTGAATTGATTCTATCTTGTCTGAGTAAATTTGATACCTTGGATTCCAAACCACCGAGCCGTATTCCAGAATCGGCCTAACTAATGTTGTAAACAGGGTTTTAGTGATATAAGGGTCACTAAATTCTTTTGACCATCGTTTCACAAATGCAAGTACACCTTTAGCCTTGTTGACTGTCACATTAATGTGAAGATTCAAATTAAGCTTAGGATCCATTGTGATACCAAGGTCCACAAAATTGTATACCTGTTCCAGGTTATGGTTACCTACTATATAAGAAACTGGCAGAACAGCTCTTCGCGAGAAGCACATTACTTTACATTTCTTAAGATTTAGAGGCATAAGATTTACTTTACACCAGTAAGCCATGCTGTTTAAGTCTGATTGTAGCAAAGACCTTTCTTCAATTGAAACGTACGATTTATAAAGTTTTACATCATCTGCATACATTAAAATTTTGGAGAATTTTATATCTGTAGAAATATCGTTTATAAAAAGCAAGAACAGAATCGGGCCTAGGTGGCTACCCTGAGGGACTCCTGAAGTAACATCAATGACGTCAGAGATAGTATTTTTAAACAATACCCTTTGTGATCTATCATAGAGGTATGAAGAGATCCAACGTAGAAAATTAGGTGGAAGACCAAGAAGATCAAGTTTATAGATGAGCAACGAGTGGCACACTTTGTCAAATGCTTTACTGAAATCAGTATATATAACATCAACAGTTTTGCTCTCACTAAATGCTTTAGAGATATAGGATGTTAATTCAAGTAAATTTGTAGAAGTTGATTTGCCCTTGCAAAATCCATGTTGACTGTATGAAATGCTTGAAGTGATAGAATGCGTCAACCGATTTGTTATAATTGCTTCAAATAATTTAGGAATTGCAGAAAGCTTAGCTATGCCCCGGTAGTTCTCCACTGAAGACCTGCTACCGCTTTTATGTAAGGGGGTTATGAACGATTCCTTCCATACAGTTGGAAAAACGCCCTCTTTAAGAGACAAATTAAATAAGGCTGTTAACGGCTCATAGAGATAATGCACAATATACATATATACATATACATATATATATGTAACTAAACAAGCAATAATGTAAACTATTGATATGTTTGCTCATGTAATATTTGCAACTGTGTAATATATGTATGTACCTTTCCATTGACATTGAACAAATTTAAGTACAATTACATATTATACTAATATGTACATATATGTAAGTACGTTCATTGATGGATTTATAAAGTATAAAAGAACATCAAATAGATTTACACATATACATAAATATGTGAATAACGTTTTTAATTGCAAGTGCAATAGTAATTACATACATATTTACATGTGTAGATCTATTTGCTGTTTTTTTTTATATGTATATAAATGTATGTATATATATATACATTATATATTATATACATTTTATGATATAATATTATATTATTACAAGGTTTCAAATTACAAACTAAACAATGGCACTTTTGAGGTTGTCAGCTTTTTTCATTCGATATTTTTGTTATTTTAATCTGTTGTGGCTCAGCTTCACTGACTTTCTAATTTGCGTTTCAAATAAGGTAATTCCAAGTAACATAAAAGCTTCTGAAATAAAATAAAATAAGTTCAATAGAAAAGAAATTTTAGTAAAATGTGTCAAAAACCTACCTTATAATATTTTAGTTGTTAAACTAAACTTCGATAAGGGTTGTTTCCCCCCCACCCCCTTCCATCCCAGTTGCAAAGATATAAAAATTCGTCGCTGTATATATGTCGCAAAACATCCTCCACATTCTCCGATGCACCTTTTTGTTTTAAAACGTATACCTTCTGAAAATGGAAACAAGTTGTGAAAAGTCATACAAATTGTTACACAAACAAACGGTATGTACAGTGAAACCTCTCCTAACGGAGACCTCTATTAGACGGGCATCTCCCTTGGACGGACATTTTTTCCTATACCAAGTTTTAAGTATAAATTTCGGAACAAATTACTCTCTCTTAAGCGGACACTCTCTTGGCCGGACGCGGACAGTTATTTTGCATAAAATTTACACAAAAAACTCTATTGAGCGGACGCGAACCTCTTATCAACGGACATTAAGATTTCTTTTCATAACAAATCAAACAGAAACCCCCGTTGAGCGGACGCGAACTCCTCATAGGCGGACTACTAAATGGAAAAAGGGGACTTCCCGCATAAAATGTGATTGTTATGCACACATTTAGTTTGGTTTGCGCAGTGGTTTGGGATCGTTATTTGAATTATCAGAAACCCTTGGAGAATCCAATTCCAATTCTGATGAATTTATAACAATAGATAATAATAAATGCATGGACCGAAAATTTAGATTTCTGGTTGGATTTTGTTACTGATAAAAACATGAAAACTATTGATGAAAAAGGTACTGACACTGAAAAAAATTAGAAATAAACCTTACGTCAATCGACAATTTCCCAGTTTTTTATGCAATGAATCTATGGTTGTATGTAGTTTATGGACTGAAATGTAATATTTATTTTTATTTTGTTATTACTTAATATGTACTTACGCACATAAATGAAATACGCACTTTTGAAAAAATACCTGCACATTTTTGTTCAAATGAGAAAAAAGTGACTATTCAATTAATTAAAACATTAAAAAGTTTTAAAATAAGCTTCCCTCCCATTGAGCGGACACCTCTCTTGGGCGGACAAAAAATGACTGACGGTGAGTGTCCGCCCAAGGGAGGTTTCACTGTATTTATATTAACCATTGCATTGAAGTAGTCTTCACTTTTCAAGTTTTCTTCCACTTCGAAAGCAGCTGCCAGTGATGTCAAAGGCAAGGTAGAAACAATACGAATTTGTAGATTCTCCACTTCTTCTCCTGTCATGCGGCACACTGAATGATGGACCTTTTTAATGAGGACCTTGCACTCGCGTATGGTTTTTTGCTGAGCCATTTCCTCGCTTTTATGTGCTATCTGAAAAAATTTTAAATTACCTTATAAAATATATTCACACAACTAATATAGCTAGGGGATTCACAAGACGTGTTAAGCGTCGTAATGTCATAAAGTATTAAAACTTTGAATGTAAAATAACTGTTACAATTTAGGTTTAGGTTTAGCATTAGCATTAAACTATTTTAGCCGTTATTTTAGGTAAACAAATTTTAAGACTTTTGAACATTAAGATGCTTAACACGTCAAACTTTTCACTTTTATATACATAAGAATAAAAATTAAAAAAATTAAAATTAATTATTAAATTTAATTTAAAATTAATTTTAATTAAAAATTAAGTTTAGCAAATATTTTGGGGATGGGAAATGTATGTAAACATTGGATTACCGTTGTCAACAATGGGTATATTGCTTTCAGATTGTTTTGTGAAGTTGTCTCCAAACCGTAAACAGTGGAAGTGTTAAACTTTTTCTTTTTGACAACTACCTCTGAAAATAAATTTAATTACACTTAATGAACTTAATTATATTAAATTAATACCATTTAACGGAGTTGATGACTTTTCGTAAAATTTTTCCATGCTATTTTCGTCAAGTATATCAAGCGTCTGAACAGCCATCTAAATAAAGAAAAAAGAAAAATATTTGGCAGTATCAAACTTTACCCTTTTAGTATAAAATATATAGCTAATATAAATGTGCAAATGAAACGGAATGACCGAAACCAATTTGAAAATTCATGAAAAAGATGATGCAAAATTGGAATAAGCTGAAATTTGCCCTCATGAGGAATACAAAAATATTTATATTTTATGTCATCTTTCCTAGTTTTAACTATATTCGAATCTAATTTACCAGCTAATAAAATGCCTAATCCGGGAGATGATTCCAGTGGTTCTTCAAATTAGTGTTGGATGTCTAATAAATTATGTGCTGTTGCCACTACATAACCAGATTCTTCATGCATATTTATTACTTCAATAGGACCAAACTTGTCGCTAAGACAATAAGAGTCTTTTTCTTTTTAAAATCTATATTGAATGTACCCATTTTTTGAAATTGTATTGCCAGCAAATTCTATACTATTTCTTTCTTCTAGTCGGAAGTGTAATTGTTCGAGAATTTTATTAGGCTTTTGTATAAGCTTTTTTAAATACTGCATGTGGTTTTCAAATCTGTAAGCGGAAAACTTATCTAATGGGCCATATTGCTTACAACAGTCAGTTAAATGTAATAAATTATGCACATTGTAACTAACTAAGTGGTCTGCATATATACTTCCGAACAAATTAACGAATTCTTCTAAAATTTTTTGGGCAACATCAGATTCTTTTCTGTGAGATTTTTCAGAAGATAGCTGTCTTATACTTGCATGCAGCAGAAGAAAATGGTAATAAAGGTCACTATTAATGCAATCTTTCAGAACGAATATACCTATATACAATAAAAATTGCCTAAACTCGGTAGCTTTCCAATTATGGATATCATATAAATTTCTACAAATCCGACCGAACTCAACAGGAACGAAATTGGAGAGAAAACTTATTTTTTCATTCATTTTAGTCACGATGCCTTTCTTGACTAACAAATGGAGTAACCAGGGTGGGCTCGGAGTTCAAGCGAGCGAGCGAGCAAACTCCTACTCAATGCCTCGCAGACAATGAGGCGCTCGCAGCTCGTACTCGTAGCAGCAATGAGGCGAGGCACGAGAAGTTTGGCTCGCTCGCCAAACGAGCGAGCGCTGCTTGTTTGCTCGCGCTCCTATTAAACGAGCGAGGCTGTTGTGTGTTGCCTCACTCGCAGTGCGAGGCGAGTAGCTGTCTGCATACTCACTCTGCTAGGAAAGGCGAGTGAGCGACGAGCGAGCGCTCCGAGTGTACTATACAACACATGCATTTTTGGGCATAAAAATGTGGGAATGTATGTCAATAGATTATGTACGAAAGTATGTTAATAATTGTATGTACATATGCATATATATATGTATGTAAAGTATTATATTAGGGCAGCATTTAAAACAACAAATAAAATTGATTACATACATAAGCATAGATTATGGAATGAATTATTTTTAGAGTTATATTCATACATGTGTACACACATAACATGCATATTTATATATGTTTGTATGTACGTATTTATGTATATATGCATTTATGTATGTATGTACATATGCATGTATTTTGTGTTTACAGAGAAAAGTAAGTAACGAAGATATTATAATCGTTTGTGCCGCAGAAACAAAAAACAAGTAAGCACTTGTTAACACCCCCAAAATAATTTGCTACTGTAGCAGTATATACCTGAATGAAATATAGTCCTTGGTGAAAAAATTTATTTGTGGCCTGTTGTTCAAGGATATATGTACATATGTATGCATGTATATATGGATATGTAGACATGGGAAAATTTGCGTAAACAAAGAATAGAGACCGGTTCGCATACAACTTTGGCGTTGCGTTGGCGTCGAATTTCAAAGCAGCCGTCCACATTTCCAAAATTTGGCAACGCTAAGGCCAACACAAAGCAGAACGATCGCTGCGTCGGTCGCCAGCTGTTGCAAATAAATAAAATTAAATGAAATGTTTTTTCCTTTTAATCACATGAAGGCAAGAAATATAATTTTTCATGCAATTATTGATATGAAATATTAATTTATCCCTCGTTAATATGTTAATTTAGTGGCCAAAGTAGTCTCTGCCAAGCTTCATTGTAGAACGCATACTTTTAACTTGCGTTCTGTCAAACCAACGCCAACTACAAAGTCAACGCGAAAGTTCTATGTGGACCGGCCTTAATTATCAAAGAGTAGTTTGTATTATCCTACATACATACATATGTGTGGGGGCTAAACCAGGAATATTCATTTGAAAATACTGATGTCCTACTCATTTATGAAATGAAAGACAAAATAATGATTTTTATAAATATTATATTCTCATTTATACATATGTAACATAGTTACTTAGTCAAATTACTTAGTAATTATTTGTATGTAAGAATACAAAGACAAATTATTTATCAGAAGCATTGCCCCTTACATATTGAAAAAAGTAATAAAAACTCTCAAAAAAGCAAAATCGCTACAGCGAAAAAGGTGTTTGAAAAACCGCATAAATTCAAATCCGCATAAAAAAGAACCGCATAAAAAGAGACCTAAGTATATAAGTTGAAATTTTATAAGAAATTATTGAACATTAAAAACATTATACCTACATAGATATGTATGCACATATGTGCCTACCTAGTAGATAAAACTGGTCAAAATAGCACGAATCTATTCTTCTGTGCATGAGAATATATACTTAAATATATACAAACATATGTGTATATACATATGTATGTATATCTGCATGCGTGCATACAATCCTTTACTCGAAATTCTTAGTTTCTGCAATTTTTATCCCATACATTTTTGCCGACCAAACAACGCGTTTGCCTGTCTAATTTGCTTGCCTCATTTGCCTCGCTCGTTTACTCGCCTCATCTGCCTCGCTCGTTTACTCGCCTCGCTCGTCTGCTGCTGCAAATGAGTGCCTCGCTCGCAACGACGCCCTCGCGAGGGCAGAGCTAATGAGGCCCTCGTTTGCTTGCCGCTCTACTCTTGCGCTGCCCTCGTTTGCTTACTCGCTCGCTGGCTGCTCAGCGCGTGCGCTCGTACTTAACGAGTGCTCATTTGCAAACAGCCTCGCGTGTTGCCCGTGAGTTGCGCTAGCTCAGAGCAAACTAACGAGCGAGCGAGGGGCTAAAATGAGGAAAATCCGAACCCTGGGAGTAACTTTTTACATACTCCAAGGTCTACAAGATGCATCGGATCTAACGGGAACTGCGATACGATTTTGAAATTTGTTGACTCTAAAATGCTTTCAGTGGTTTTAAAAGGGGAACTGTGATGTATGGGATCGACTCTATTTTTAAAAGAAATATCAGACCGCAAATTATGTATGTTTTTAGAAAAACAAACTCGCCTATTTTTGTAGCTTCCTACTTGGTCGCACTTCGAACAACTGTTTTTACCAGTATGTGATTGCACACCTGACACAAAGGCACGAGCTGGAGAATCACAGCAGAATAACCGAATTTCAAATATCTTTTTGATTGGATTAGTACCTACTTGAAGCCCATTCTCTTTTAAATAGGTAACTTCTTCACAAAACTCTTTTAGAAAATCACTGTTACTCCAAGGTTTTTCCATTCCAGAGAAACACGAAATTGTGAAGGGTCTCGCGTTCGGAAAATCAACTATTGCACCTAGGATTGGCCATAATACTCTACTTGAATTCTTAAATCGGTGTAACCTATTTTTCTGAGGGTTTGAAGCAAATCGGTCAACGAATTTTGAGACACCCTATTCCTTAAGGCCCATGCATTTAATTCAAACACTTTACTACCATTCCGAATTTCTGCCGTATTTAAAACCTCACTCTCACTACTGTTATCACTACACATGGACAAGTAATCGAGGGAGCAGTCTGCACTACTTAATTCACCAATACTACTAGGTTCACATTCCGATTTTGCAACTAAATTATATTTTGCGTATTTTGACGCGCTTTTGTTAAAAGCCTTTTTTCCACGGCTCATGTACGTGGAAAAGGTACTCTTATTCATTTTGCACAAATTAAACTTACCGCTTTCAAAGTTGGTAAAATGTTATTCCAGCCTGAATTTTTAAACTTGATTGTTGATTTTTCCAGTTGATTTCTGTTGGTTTTTTAAGTTTTTCTTAAAGAAATGCACGAGCCACGAGCACGTATAACTTTTTGCTTCTTTTCACAACGAATAGACAAACGAAAACAGGCGCAGTGTTGCCAAGCTTTGGATACTAAAAACCACTAACCCGAAATTCGAAAAGCACAAGATTTTTATTACAACTTATAGTGAAAATGTTATTCACATAAAATTATATTATTTATATACATAAATATATTTTATCGGTTTTAATGAAAATATATAATTCACTTAATATTGTTTATATTATTATTTATACTATTGTTTATTAAATATACATATATAAAAAATATTTATATATGTACAAATATAAATAAAATTTAGTGCTTTATGCCCATATGTATGTATATAAAACAAAAAAAACATGAATTAAAGCCAATAAAACAAAAAAATATTGTATATAATAAAACATTAATTCACGTTGATTTCGGACTCCATACTTTCTTCATTAGTTGTTAGATAAAATTTAGTGATGATATTAAATATGCTATTATTATGTATAAATATATAATATAGATTTGGTGTCTTTAAACTAAAAAATCTTACTACTTACTTATTGGACAAAATTTTTCGCGTTTATTTTCCAAAACGTTTAAGTTTTGAAACACAAAGTTGGCAACAGTTAACGAACATACAATGTAGACTTATGCTGTTCGTTTACTCCTGCAGTATTTGCAATTAAGAGCGACATCCTCAAAATCATTTTGTCTCTTTTTTTCGATTTATATTAAAAGCTATTGAACGGAGAAGGCGGAATATAGAATGTAGTATGTACACATAAATCATGATTCAATAATGAAAGGTTTTGTAAGAAAAACTTTCTCTCGCTCTAATTTTATCAATGACACTCCCACCCTACTCCTAAAAACAAAAACAGTGATATTTCTTTTCCAAATTTCTTTGCAAGTTTTAAGAACATTTTTAAATTGTTAGTAGTGAAATTTTTACTTTTTAAATTTGAAGAAATGTTTGTTCTGCATTCGCTGGCGCCAACAAGACAAAATGGGTGAGAATCGTTGGACTACAGAAATTCAATGTTAAGAAACGAAATTCCCTTAAATGCCGAAATGTATTTGTCGATATTCGTGGAGACCTCTTGATTCTGCCAAGTCGCTGTAAAGTAAAGCGTTCAATGAGCCAACGAAGGTATTTAGGTATTGTACTCCACGACACAATCCTGGTGTCTCCGAATGAGATTTTGACGCAATATAACATTGCCAAACCGCATCCATAGGCCCAATCGTCACACGACAGCTCGGTTTAGTCAATGGCGCGATGTAATTGCACACTTAAAAGATGTACGCACGAGGCGAATGTTGGCTGGCGACCAACTTTATTGAAAGCGATTAGCTGAAAGTAGAATGCAAAATTGAACAATACAAACGCCTTTTTATGGCGAATATTTTAATATTTTTTTATATTTTGATATTTTTAGTCATTCAAATTTTTTTTCGTGCAACCCGGCGGGAGTTGAACGCAAAAGTTGCCTGAAAAATCGCCTCGTGCGAAAGCCCCATTACGCCACTTCTCATTTGACGATGTATGTAGATCACGTTCCCTATCTCAGTCGTTCAGTAGCTGCGTGCTCTGAGTTCGTCCGGCACCAATCGCCAACTGCGGCTGTGCAAGCCAGTGTTGAATATTTTCCCCAGAACATAAAAAGTGCGACATCAAAGAATTCGAAACAATCGAGCCATAACCGCGAAAGAAACGTAAGCTCCAAATTTTTTTATTTGCCGTTTTTTTGTTTAATAAATATTGCATATTTTCCGCAAACAAATAGCTTCTTCATGTCCATCAACTGGCAAACAAATACAACAAAAAAAAGCTGAAAGTGGACCATCCATTCTCGAGTTATGCGCCATCTGACGTACGCAAGTTTGGTATAAACATAGAAATATTTATTTTTAATAACAATAGGGGGTTATATTCGATGTAACTAAGCTTGTTTAAATTAAATAATTAAATCAAATTCGTTTTTGTTTTAAAATACCACCATTCACTATTATCCACACGTTTTTATAGAATTTAGCTCCCATTTTAGGAAGTGTGATTGAATTCTTCCCCTTTTTCTTCTGCTTCCAAAAACCATCCCTGTGGGTGGGAGTGCCAAATTTTAGAAAAAAGCTACTTACAAAACCTTTAATAATTGAATCATGCACATAAATCGGGTTGGCTCTTCACTCATTTCAAAATATCGGTTGAGTGCAGTGTTGCCATTTTAGCCGTTTTCCGGCTAGATTTAGCCGGTTGCGATAGCAAACAGCCGGAGAAATTTCGATTTAGCCGGCAGCCGATTTGTTAGCCGGTTTGCAGAAAAAAATTAGCCGTTTTTAGCCGATTTTGCTATTTGTTTTGTTTTCTTAAATTTCAAATATGTATATATGTTTTCATTTTTGACTAAGCGACCCAAAATCTATTAGAAATGGCTACTAGCCTTATCGTGGAGAAAATTTTCATGTCAGGCAGGGTTGTATGAAATTGGACCGATTTCGCTTATTTTTATTTTAAACGAAGAAGGGATTTTCTTCATAAAATGTTTATTATAAATGTCTTAATTTTAAGTGTGAAGTTGTATTCGCAAACTTAGAAAATAAGAAATTGTTTCACTGTTAAGACACTTAAGATGCGTTTGTGTTTGGATATAGTGCCAACAAACAGAATAAATATTACATGTAGATATTGTCTTCTCAGATAGCGCATATTCAATTCTGCCTAAATTACAAAACATCATTTTTGCCCACTCCCAAAGGTTTAAGGTAACGGAAAAATTGATATTTTCAAGCACTATGTACACATATGTATTTTTTTAAACAAAGTTTTTTGCTGAGAACTTATTTAAATTCCAAAAACCGAATGCCAACTTGAATTAAAAGAACCAACACTGAAGTGAGTCAAAATGAAAATAAAAGAGCACAGATTTCTATGTAGAGCAAAACTCTCTGAGAATCCTACGACACATCTGCCGGTCATATGACCGGTCATCTAAGTGGGAGATCTGCAGTCTTTTGGCATCATATTTTACATCGGAATCAGTGTTGCCGCGCATAATTTTTAGTGGTAAAAAAATCGTTGTGGCTAAAAATGGTAGCTAAAATTGTTTACTTACATATACATATATAAGTATATACGTAAACATTTTCAATAAGTAATGGTATATAAAAACAATGAACTCTGGAAAAAAAGCTAATATTTTATCCAACCAAAAACCTTTTTGTATAAAAGGGGAAATATACGACACCAGCTTGGTGGTTCCATCAAGTGATTGTACCATCAGGCTCGAAGCATATAACTTACCAGCATGCTGGTACAATATTTATTTCTTTAAAAATGAGGTTGAGGAAAGATCGAAATGATTAGAGCCCAAATTACATAATTTTTCTCGCATTTTGTTAAGCATTGTTTTTTTTTTTGTAATTCACAACTGCAATATCGTGAACGTAATCTTCCACAAACACGGCTTTGACTCATAAAGGGCAAGAAATTTCCGCCAAAATACTTTTTACTTAGAAAATTGAGCTAATTTCACCACTCACGACACCAGTATGCTGGTACAATCACACCACAAGAACATACACGGTCAATCGACTTGATGGGTCGTTTAACAAATTTGGCATATTAAGGTCCGTGAACTTATCTATTTTAAACTATAGTTAAATCGTTAACAGCCCCACACTTTTACAGTATGTATGGATGAAAGCGTAAGGAGCATACGATACATATATGTATATATATCAGTCTTTCTTAGTTTAAAAATTCATGTCATGTAAGAGGACTGCAAAAAAAAAAACAAATTAAGCATATACAACGTTTTCATGCCAAGTATGAATAAATTCTAAAAAGGGCTAAAAAAGGGCTAGGGGCAATTTTAAATTTATGTGGCCAAAAAAAGTATGTGGTAGCTAAATTTAGCCACCAAAGGACTAAAACGGCAACACTGATCAGAATTGAAGTGATTTCTGAACAATCTAACCAGTTCTTTTGTGTCACTGTGATTTTGCATCCCTTGTCAGCATATGGCCTCGGTTGATGTTAACTCAAGGTCGTTGTTTTACTGCCTTAAAATTGAAGGGAAATTTTTACAGCGGTTTTTATGTGTATTGGTTTCTATCTGAGTGTATTGAGAATCGGTCAGTCTGAAAAGGCCTTGTAGGGAAGACAATAGGTTTGTTCGTCGAAAATCCAGCGAGAATTATCACTCAAAATATCAGAGAGTAATAGTAATAGATAGTTTTTTTTTGCCGAGTACCTTTCAAATCATTGGAATTAACTAAATTAATTAAGTAAACAAGTATTATCTTACATTTTTATACCCGAGCGCACTCGTGCACAAGGATATATTAATTTTGTTCACATAACGGTTGTTTGTAACAGCCAAAACGGATCGAGATAGATATAGACAAATGTATACATAAATGCTCAGAATGAATAGAGAAATCCATTAAGCCATGTCTGTCTGTCTGTCTGTCCGTCCGTCCGTGTACACGATAACTCGAGCAAAAATTGCGATATCTCAACGAAATTTGGTATGCAGGTTTCCGTTAATCCAAGGTAGGTTGGTATTGAAAATGGGCGAAATCGGACTGTAACCACGCCCACTTCCCATATAACGGTAATTTCCAGAAATACGAAAACTGCGATATTTTAGTAACTACTGAAGATAATTCTCTCAAAATGGATATTTACAATAATTTTCATACGAAAAATAATAATATTATAAACTTTTTGAAAATGGGCGTAGCCACGCCCACTTATGGTTACATGTGTATATCTTGGTAACCGCTGCACCAATTTCTTCCAAACTTGGCGCAATTGTTGGCCCTGATACAACATACTAAGTGGCCGAAAATGTTAAAAATCGGACAATAACCACGCCCACATCCCATATAACGGTAATTTTCGGAAATACGAAAACTGCGATATTTTAGTAACTACTGAAGATTACTCACAATTTTTAGACAAAAAATAAGAATATTATAAATTTTTGGAAAATGGGCGTAGCCACGCCCACTTATGGTTACATGTGTATATCTTGGTAACCGCTGCACCAATTTCTTCCAAACTTGGCAGAGTTGTTGGCCTTGGTGCAGCATACGAAATGGCCGAAAATTTGAAAAATCTGACAATAACCACGCCCACATCCCATATAAGGGTAATTTAGAGAAATACAAAATCTTCGATAAATCAGTAAATATTAAAGCTAATTTATTCAAAATTGATGCTTGCAACAATTCTTTACCAAGAAATACGTTTATGGTAAAATTTTGGAAAATGGGCGTGGCACCGCCCACTTATGATCACATATATGTATATCGGTAACCGTTCTACCAATTTGTACCAAACTCGGTTTTTTATTGTGCTTGCCACATAAAAGCAAAACGTTGAAAATTATTGAAATCGGACTAAAATTACGGCCGCTTTTCATATAACGGTAAATTTCAGAAATGCTTGAAACTGCAATATTTCGAAATTTAGGGACGCTTATTTAGCCGTAGGTTTCGGAAAGGTGAAAAAACATATATTTAATACTTGCGCTGGGTATTTAATGTTCGGCTCCACCCGAACTTAGGCTTCCTTACTTGTTCATTTTAAAATCGCTCCAGTTTGTAAATTTTTAAATTTACCGAACTTGTTTATTCATATTATCGTCGACAAAAAATCCAACCATGTGCCACAATCATATGTTTTTCCTAATTGCAAATTCTTGCTGGCAAAATTTTTTCCGGCTCGAATTTGTAACTTCTCTTCAAGAAATGGTCTTTTTACTCGTGATTTATTTAAATAAAACATGTGAAATTTAGTTGAAACATTTTAGCCGTTTTAAGCCGATTTTATTTGCCAATTTAGCCGGTTCGCCCAAAAAGTTCTGGCAACACTGGTTGAGTGTGTTAGTAAAATGCAAACGTTGTACCAGTGTGTTGGTGTTATGGTCACGCCGGGCTTGCTGGGGCATAGTATCATGCATACATATATACGAATTGGAGACAATAAAATAAAAAACAAATTTGTATGTATATACCAGGGTTGTTGCGAATATTCGCATTGGTATTCGCAACCGCGGAGCTTTCGCATTAATTTTAGCATTCGCATTCGCTCTCGCATTCGCAAAAATCAATGCGGATCTTTTGCGAATGCGAATATTGAAGGGACCGGAAATTACAGCTATTTTTTACAAGTTAAACTTGGCCAAATATTTGTTGTTCTGAAATAAAAGTCTTTTCCGGATAATAAACAAACCGCTAATCCAAATTAAACAAGTTTGGTATCAAACAGCGTTGCCCTTTTGGTCCAACTGGACCAAAATTGGTAGCTTCAGTCTCCGTTGGTAGCTTGGTTGGTTTGATGAACCTTTTGGTAGGCAAAAAATGTTTTGAAAATATAACCGAATGGAACATTAAAATTTGTTCGCTTAATTTGCGTTTACACGTTCAAAACACTGCTTTGACTTTGCTCACATGTATAAGATTTCTCGTTTTTTCTTATTTTATAAAGCAGACAATTTTCTGCAAACTAAAACTCACTTCCCAAAGCTAAGCTTTTGAAATAGAACGAGAAATTATCTATCGGCTTGAAAGAAAAATTGGTGATAGGCAAAGTGTGAGTGTATTGGTGTATGCAAATTGAAACAAATTTGGAAATTGTTTTACTGAAATGCATAAGATTTTGCTTCTTCACATACAAAAAAAATTTTGATATGAATTGAATCAATCTCAAAGGTATTTACATATATATTTTACAAAAGTTTTTTTACGTTAACAGGTCTATTCTGCACGTTACCGAATATTTTGTAGCCGGAAAATTTTGTTACCAGTTCTTGTCACCGCGATTCTAGGTACGTTGGTAATGCAGTTAAAATATTCAGCAATTCAGCTATGAAGAATTGTGCAAATTCTGGGATTGCATATTTCACAGGGCAATATTTTGTTACCAGCTTATGAGATGGTAACAAAATTTACCAGTTACAAGAGTACACAGAATGCGAAAAGGGTTTAAAAATTTACAGGAACTTTATTTACCGGTTACAAACTCTTTATTACCAGCGCAGAATAGACCTGTAATACGTTATTTCTTTTTTTTTTTATTTAAAGGCCCGAATTTCTTTTGTTTAAATTTAGAGGTTGGTGTGACTGGTTAACCAATACTGTAAATAATATTATGTGTAGTTTTAATAGTTACTGCTAATTTGTGTAGCTAAAAACCCCGCAAATTTAAGAAATCTCGTTTTAATGATGAAAAATATTTTGGTAGTTTGGAAATTGATTTGGTAGGCGTTTTGGTTCCTAAAAATATTTTCAACTGGCAACACTGGTATCAAATGAAAGATGACTTAAATAGCTTTAAAACCGAAATGTCTAAACGAGTAAGTCCTCATATTGAAAAATATTTTAATAAAAAAATTTAATTAATTACCATAGAACAAAAGTTCGGTCAGATATGTATATGAATTTATTTTGTATTAAATTGTAAAAAAAAAATATAAATAGCGGTGGTAACCTTCGTTCGTTATTTCTGTACAAAACCTATCTGAATTTTGATTTTTACGTAAAATGTCATGCAGTGCAGTGCAGTGCAAAGCATGCCTTAACTCGTAAGAATAAAAACAGTTATTTTCGGTCCCTGGAATATTGTGCAAGTGCACGTATATCTAACCAGTCACAGAATAAAGCATTAAAAATGAATTTAAGAAACTAAAATCGAAAAACGTTGATGATGTTACAGGTTGTCCAAATTCCGAAACAACCAAAAGAATGAGAAGGAAGAATTCTTTCGAAAACAACGGTGTTTAAAAAACGATCGTGCCATGATGCTAGATTTTGAATAGGAAAGTCAGGAGGATACATCCGACATTTGCAGCCCCAATGCATTTCTCAAAACGGAATTATTGCACCGCAATAAAAATAAATACACATAATTGAAAGTCCTCTCAACTGGAGCAGCGTCAATCGAAGAGAATTTACAATTTTGTCAAGTTTCAACTTTTTCATGTTTGTCGCCTCGGGCGAGTAGTTATATAATGGCGCAGGTTTGATTTACGACCCTTTAAAAAGTTTTTACCAAATACAATGTTCCAATTTTTAAATTAAAGTACTAAAAAAAACATTATTAAAAGTTACTAACCCTTCCATTTTTTATTTACTTAAATCCCCTAATTTGCTCACCTAAATTATTTCTTAAAAATACATGACATCCGCATTCGCATCCGCATCCGCGGATGTTAGCTTTTAAACATCCGCATCCGCATTCGCATCCGCGGATGTACTAAATTCCACATTCGCAACATCCCTAGTATATACATACATATATGCATATTTGAGTGAAAAACATATTGATGCTTTCCATTTCCAGACAACCGGTCAGGTACGAGTATGATTTTTAATTTCGACCAAACTGAAATACATTGTTTGTTGGTCCAAATAATGACAAGTATTTTTTCTTTTGGCTCGGAAAAATTTTTCGGCCGAATTAAACGCGATTTTTTTTTCAGGCAAAAATCGATTATTCGAATTGACAGTGAGAATTTTTTTTTAAATGCCCATAACTTTGTCAAAATTTAATAACGGGTGATTTTTTAAGAGCTTGATAACTTTTTTTTTAAAAAAAACGCATAAAATTTGCAAAATCTCATCGGTTCTTTATTTGAAACGTTAGATTGGTCCATGACATTTACTTTTTGAAGATAATTTCATTTAAATGTTGACCGCGGCTGCGTCTTAGGTGGTCCATTCGGAAAGTCCAATTTTGGGCAACTTTTTCGAGCATTTCGGCCGGAATAGCCCGAATTTCTTCGGAAATGTTGTCTTCCAAAGCTGGAATAGTTGCTGGCTTATTTCTGTAGACTTTAGACTTGACGTAGCCCCACAAAAAATAGTCTAAAGGCGTCAAATCGCATGATCTTGGTGGCCAACTTACCGGTCCATTTCTTGAGATGAATTGTTCTCCGAAGTTTTCCCTCAAAATGGCCATAGAATCGCGAGCTGTGTGGCATGTAGCGCCATCTTGTTGAAACCACATGTCAACCAAGTTCAGTTCTTCCATTTTTGGCAACAAAAAGTTTGTTAGCATCGAACGATAGCGATCGCCATTCACCGTAACGTTGCGTCCAACAGCATCTTTGAAAAAATACGGTCCAATGATTCCACCAGCGTACAAACCACACCAAACAGTGCATTTTTCGGGATGCATGGGCAGTTCTTGAACGGCTTCTGGTTGCTCTTCACTCCAAATGCGGCAATTTTGCTTATTTACGAAGCCATTCAACCAGAAATGAGCCTCATCGCTGAACAAAATTTGTCGATAAAAAAGCGGATTTTCTGCCAACTGATTTTGGTAATAAAATTCAATGATTTGCAAGCGTTGCTCGTTAGTAAGTCTATTCATGATGAAATGTCAAAGCATACTGAGCATCTTTCTCTTTGACACCATGTCTGCAATCCCACGTGATCTGTCAAATACTAATGCATGAAAATCCTAACCTCAAAAAAATCACCCGTTAGATTCCAACAATGTTTTTACTCACATGTCAGTAATTCTTGTCACTTCAAGATAGAATGATATAATTATTAATTTTCATTATTTAAAATTTTTTATTTAACAATAAAAAAAGGGCAAATTTTTTTTTTAATTTAATTTCTCAAAAAGTTTATTTTTTTCTATCAAACTTTTTTACCGGGAAAGAGACATTTTGAGCTACAATCAACCCAAATCTCTAATAGCGAAGATTTTTTTTTTCTGAGTTATGATTTTTTATAGAAAATATACGTTTTTGTGGTACATACTACCAGGGGCGCACCCAGGAATATATTTTAGGGGGGGTTTTATATTTCTGAAGATATATCACCGGAAAATACTGAAAATTGCTTCAGATAATACTCTCTTTAAAATACATTTATGCAAGTTTTATGTACAGTATGTAATAAATAAATAAACGCTTTAAAATTCATAAACTGCACTTTATTTACAGATTAACAGAACTCAAACGCTTTTAACCGACTTCAAAAAAAGGGAGGTTATCATCTCGCCGGAATACATAACTTTGGACCACGTGAACCGTTTTCAATAATCCTTTTTTTATTAGAAAGATAGTACCTCAAGGTTCCTCCTGTAATTTGTTTTAGAGACCCGATGATTGGATCATGAAGAAATTAACGGTACAACCAAATTTGAATATGAGAATTGAAGTCGGTTGTGTTCTTTCCTTAAAAACTACTTGCTTAATAAAAAGTTCTATAAACTCAAGATGCGCTCAACTTTCAAAAGTACCTAATAAAAAATTTTAAAAAGAGTCAGTAAAAATAAATTTATTGATTCCATGAATTTTTGCACTTCTAAGTTCATTTTTTCGATTTCTGGTTTTCGCTAGAGATTTTTCACGATTGCTAAATTTTTTTAATATTTCAAATACCGAAAAAATTAACTGAACTCTCAAGAAAAACGAAAAATTCATATAAAACGACGGACGAGAAATGGAAAAGAAATTTTCTTCTACCAAAATTTCTTAAATCAGTTTGCAGCTCTCAAGAAAAAAAAATGCTCGTATATTTATTCCCTCATGAAAATTTACAGCAAAAGCAAAGCGCTTTTTCAAGCAACAGAAATTATAATAAATATTTCTTACAATTTCCTTGAGAGCTGGACTCTTTGCTTTAAGATACAGATTGTATTTGAGGTTATTTGCTTTAGGGGGGGTTTGAACCCCAAATGCATACTACAATATTCTTATATTGTTTAACTAAATGGAACATATGTATGTAATATATCAGCAAAAAGTACAGCAGTGATCATTTTTTGTGTATCAAATAGATATTAGAACACACTTTCCACCATACAGTTTCGAAATACAAAATCACATTTTCCCGCTTTTTATAATCGAAACTGTATGGTGGAAAGTATTTTACAGCAACAACCGAAGCAAACATATGTATGTATATTTACAGCAA